>NC_056739.1:161666450-161848950 GCF_019279795.1 Protopterus annectens
ACACACCCTGCTGATGATATCCTTTGTTGGTAACCCCTGATGAGGTAAACCTACCTGTTACAGTACTACTGGTATCAACCAGGGGACTTATGTAAACCCAGAGCTTCCATGCATGGCCCTGACTGGTCCTGCTATTGGCCCTCAAGCATCTGGTTTGGTACTTAAACTTGGATTATCAGAGTGGTGAAAGAGAATCCTTACACTGTGCAAATTGACGAGCAAGTTATGCTACATTACAGTCAAAACACGCTGTCTTAGGAATATGTACTGACTGTATTAGCCCATCAATCATTTGCCACACTCTGCCTTATTTTTGATTCTACGTTAGACTTACAGAGCTTGGAACCAACTATTTCTGTTACTTGATTTAAATTGCATGTATAACTGTTTTAAATATTAGCAAGTATTTCTGGCTTTTTGTTACTTCTTAAAATGGTAAGACTTTAGCTGGTTTTCTGTAGCATTTGCATTGGGTGATCAAACCACCAGTTGTGAGACTTTATTTGTTAATCCATCCACCCACAACTCCTTTTTCCCACTTTGGCACATAGGATGAGGGTATCACTTCAACAGTGACAATCATCTAGAGTCAAGGTTTACACTGCTGGGTGGCTAGCCCTGCCACAGCAGTTCTTCTACACCACACACTCAAATGCACACTCACACCTATGGCCAATTTAGAGTGCCTAAACCACCAACTCCATGCCATTAGAACGTGGGAAGACACTGCAACAGCCAAAAGAAACCCACACAAACATGCAGACTCTGCACAGAAGGCACAACTGCTGAGAATTAAACCAGGGAAGCTCCTGCTGTGAGATGACAACTTTATCTGCTCCACCACTGTACTACCCTTAATCATTAATATTTATGCATATTTTTATGGCTGGGAAAGTCCAGCTGAGCAGTGTCCATTTTCACTGGAGTCTTGGGGAGAAATTATTTATTTTTTATTTATTTTTATTTTATTTTACATTTGTTGACCGGGATAGTCCGACTGGATGCATGTCCATTTTCAGCGGAGGCCCGGGGAGAAAAGCTCCAAGGGTAAGCAGATACAGCATTACATAATACCAGCATTACATATTACAAACAGACTATTTACAGTGATTACATAAGTAAGCAAGTTAAACAAGTTCCACAGGTTAGAGTTAATCCTGAGCGTAAGTCAGGATTAAATTAAATTATGCAGTAAGCTGGTTAACAGATTTTTACACATTCTAGAGAGCGAGTTAGCCAGGCTTGATGCACTGACATAGCCAGTTAAGTGCCAAATGTTGTTTGATTAAATTGATGAAATTAAAATATAACAGAATAATAGTAAGAATAGATTCATACATACAAAGTGTAACAAAAGACAAATATAAAATGTACTGTTTTGATTTACATCTCAACTCAAGTTCTGATTCATACTTAGTTCTGGTCAGGCATAGCTAGAGAGCTGAAGGTTGATGGCATGTGCACAACTTAAAAATAGCACAATAAATTGAGAATTGTGGGCAGAATTAGCATTAGTTTTTTTTTCACTGAACATATCTTACCACTAATAGTATGTTGTGTGGTATTTGCACATGCTGATGAAGACAGTGGATAAGTCTGGAAGAGGTAATGCCGGCTGGCGAATATGTATTGATCTACAATTAAAGGACATTTAGTTATTGATTCTCTAGGGTGACCCAACTGCACAAGTATAACTGGAGAGATATGACAGATACAGCAGTAGCACACTTTACTCCGGATAAGTACTCTGAGGATGGAACAAGGGCTGTATTACTACTTCAGGCACTTCTGTGACACTGGGCACACATGACCCTTTGCATTTCTTCATCTGTATCTCTCTCTCTCTGGATGTGTTGTTATGTGCACTGACTATTAACAAGCAAACAGTATCCGGGTCATGATGCCAGATGTACTACCCTCGTGTTTATTTCATAAATTATAATCCTCTTCTTTTTTGAATGACAAACTCACAGAGGTATTGAGATAAGTTCTAATCACATTTAAAATGTTGAAAGGAAATATGAGCATACATTTTAAAAATATTCCAAAGCAGTGGAATGTGACAGCCCTGTAGCATAAATGGATATAATCCTGACTGCAGCACAGGTGACCTGAGTTTTATTAGCAACTCGGGCACCTGCAGCATCTGGTAAGAGGAGGAAGAGAACAAGGTAAGGCTTAAGCCTGCTCAACTCTCTTTGAGAGGGTGTAGGGGAATGACATGGTGAGGTGAGGCGGCACATTCTTAGTAGCCCTGATGGAGGCCAGGGCTCAGAATGGTGGCCAGGCTAGGCATGCAAGCAAGCTTGGGGTAATAACGCTGCTTAAGGATGGGCTGCTGATGCCCTGAGACCATGCTCTATGGTTTGCAGTGGCCTATCAAATCCTCTTCAGCATGTAGAGGAAGGTAGGGCTTCCTACCAGAGTTAAACCCACATATGCTGTGAGTGACCATGGCTGCTCTCTAGTCTTCTCATCCCCCACACCATTCACTTTGCCAGTTATCCAAGGCTCTAGCAACCCTGGACAGTAGTGTTATGACTGGACTTGCATAGAAATCTATGAAGATCGGTCTGCTTATGGATACAATGCCACCATGGCAAGTTCATCTTTCATCTCAATGTTCTAAACCTTGAATTGCCAAAAAGTTGGAAATCAGTGTTATTTACACAGTAAATTTTAATATCATCTTTTTACATACTATGAAGATCGTTGTTGAACTCCTTCAAGAAAAGCTGTCTTGACTTCTTGTCTGAAAGTTTGGAAAGTTTAAGGAATAAGAAAAGGCATAATAGCATTTATTTTAAAAACAGATTACAATAAACGTGTATATATACTTGTGCAGATGTGTGTGTGTGTGTGTATGTATATATATATATATATATATATATATATATATATATATATATATACTTTGTTCACTGAATCTCATTTCCTTGAACTACAGTTAGTAGATATGGCACTGTGTAGAGTATTGCAAGGCAAGTAAAAGGTATATGCTCTTTTCCCCACTGTAGTGCGATCCTGGAGTTAGTATATACAGTTGGTGGGGGCACAGCCCCCCACATTGGGGGTGTGGGAGGCGTAGCCCTTCACTTAGTTTGAGTACATATTGTCTTCTGGAGAGAGTTAGTCATTGGTGTTTCAACTATGCATGTCTATTGTTTAAAGTGTATTAATTTGAAGTTTTTGGTAAAATACAATATAAAACAAACAAGATGAGGGGCTATGCCCCCCACACTCCCAAACTATATATACTAACTCCAGGATCACACTACAGCGGGGAAAGGGCATATACCTTTTACTTGCCTTACAGTACTCTACAAAGTGCCATATATACTAAGTTCAATTTAGTGAAATGAGTTTTCAGTAATTTGTGTTTTCGGCAACGTGGTCTGAGTGAAATGAAATTCAGTGAAATGAGATTCAACGAAAGAAAGTAGACCCATATATATATATATAAGTGTGTGTGTATGTGTGGGTGGGTGCATGAGTGTGAATCAGTCATTTCTATGAATAAAAGTGTTGGTCAGAATGTCAAAAACTGGCCAAGCTGGATTCTTCTTGACAAATTAGTCCACAGTTCCCAAAAAAAAATTTGGTCAACTGCTGGTAGTCATCATCCAAGCCAGATGACTCACAAAAGTACTGCAAACATCTACAGGAGTTCGTTGCTGAAAGGAAACATAAGCATCTGTAGAAGAGCCTCACATGAGAAGAATGCCTCCAGTGCCAAAGCACAAGGCCGAAGTGGCAAGAGACCACCATCCTATACCCAGGAGATGAAAAAGTGTATAATATGTCTTCTCTGTGGATTTGATGAGGGCTGTTATCATCTAGAGTTCACAACGTACATCCCATGACATTGTAACATTTCACATGCTCTGTCTCAATATCAGAATGTTGATGATTAACATGGTGCAGCACATGTCCAGTTTTCTACTTCTACACATACATTCCAATGTCTTCTAGTCTAGACACAGATCATCAGGAGCCCATAAAGTGTGTACTGTGCTCCCCTAATGGACGTCATCCTCCAAGAACAGTGTCACTGTCTGCCATGGTTGATGGATATCCTACATCTGACTGCCATTGTACCTCGTTGGTGAGTTATCACTGCGCAACATGCAACAGGTCAGCATATAGATGGTTTAGGACTCAGCCAATTGCTCCTCAACTTGTTTTATTATTTATTTGCCCTTTGTTGACTGGTTTAGTTCCATTAGGCTAGTGGTTGCTGATCATGGCCACCCAGTGGGCAACCTCCAAACATAATTCTGGTTGAGTTATGCACATGAGTTGAAAAGTACATTAAAACTAAGTGAACATGCAAAGCCAATGAAACACATACAAATTACAGTTCAATTTTGAGGAATAAAGCTATGTGTCTGGTTTAAAAAAGGATGGTAGTTTCATGGTTCTGGATGGTATGGCTAAAAGGGTTGTTTGATTGGGAGCTCTGTGGTGGGAAAGTCAGATAACAGACATATCCTCATCAGACAGTTTTCCTACTTTTGGAAAAGGGGAATACATGGACTGTTTCCTTTACTTCACTGTTTAGATAATGCAAATCAGACACCCAGCTGGCACCCCCAATAGATTGGATGATGTTGGCAAGAAAGGGAGGGAGAGACAACATTATTGGTTTCTTTATTTCTGCATATGTAGCATTCCATCATAAACAACTCCAAAATTACACCTATGGCTATAATAGTATCTGTAATGACTGTAAAATTACATCTATGGCTATAATATTATCTGTAATGACAGTAAAATTTCACATACGGCTATAATATTATCTGTAATGACTGTAAAATTACACATATGGCTATAATATTATCTGTAATGACTGTATGAAGAGGAAAGGTGGTGGCATTGCTGTAATAATTCCCAACAAATACCACATTTCCCCTACAACAAACCAATACCAAAATTCAATTCAGCTTCTTGTTACTTTCCCGAAAATAAACAAATATGTATTACTGTCTTTTACATCCCTGCTTGTGACAATACAGATACACTGGAAGATATCCTGCATTAGGTATCCATAAGAATTGCACACAAAAAATACTACTAGGTGATGTCAATATCAATTGGTTGGACATAACCTCTAACTCCCCTACATCTAGCATGAACATATACAGTTTTACACAACTGATTAATAGCCCTGTACATTATAGAGCAGATCCTAGTATCAGACCCTAGCAAATTCACCACCTCAGGTAGAATGTCATACTCTGTCAGTGACTCTCTCCCAGCCTATACAACCAGTCATGTCA
The DNA here is from genome assembly GCF_019279795.1 of Protopterus annectens. Lineage (NCBI taxonomy): Eukaryota > Metazoa > Chordata > Ceratodontiformes > Protopteridae > Protopterus > Protopterus annectens. The sequence continues at coordinate 161,671,730 of NC_056739.1, forward strand.
CACATCCACTTAAACAGCATGTCTATAAAACAACATGTAACCTGTCCAGGTTTAACCCAGAAATATTCATTACCACCTTATCTAGTAACTGCAACGTCCTAAAAATCCTCCCTTTACATGACGCTGCAAATGAATTCAAAACAACTCTGCTAAATATCTTAAAATAGCCTTGCACCCCACAGAAGGAAGAAACTAGAAACAAATAATGCAGTTTGGATATCCAAAAAGAGAAGAACGCCAGTACAGGATAAAGAAAAAACTTGGAAAGAATAACAAAAATACAAACCACTACAATATCGCAAAAACGTTAAAATGCTCCACAGCCGTACTACTAAGACAAAAAACTATAGCATAACAGCTGTCAGAACAACACAACCCTAAACATTCTGGTAAGCCATTAAAGAAATCTTACATCCGGGACAAAAATTGAACCCCAACCCCTTTCCCAATAACTCACCACTCAAAACTACAGTCGAATTCGGTTCTTTTTTTCCTAGATGATATAGTCCCTAACTAAGGATTCCACAACATCTAATCCCAAACCTGCCCAACAGTCACATATCACAACATCCATTTTCACATTCAAAGGAGTAACCACATTCTATATAAAACTGCACTTAAACAAACTAAAACCATGCCCTACTTAAGTTCATGGCCTTCTAAGTGAGTACCTTAAGATAGCAGCCAATAGAATTGCCTATCCTGTCTCATTCCTTATAAATAGGTCAATCCAGGAATCCCATGTTCTCTCTCTCTGGAAAAAAATCGCACATTATCCCTCTACACAAATACTGAAATTCAATGCGCATCAAGAAGTTTAGGCCTGTAGCAATCCTACCCACCCCCCCTCACCAAAATACTTGGAAATATATTCAAAAACAACTGCTAAAATATCTCCTGCAGGAAAGAACTCCTGCCCCCCCCCCCACACACACACACACACAACACAGCTTCTGTCCCTCCCATAGTACTAATGCTGCACTTCTAACCTTTATAGATACTGTCAATAAAGCTAGAAATAACAGCAAACCAATCTGCTCCTTACTTCTAGACTTGTCTAAGCCTTTGACACATTTTGTCACAGCAAACTTCTGCTTCAAATGTCCCCACTAGGTCTATTTCACCCTACCCTTCTATGGTTCAAAAGCTACCTATCCAATAGGTATCAGTCAATAAAGTGGCATGCCACCCTCTCTCCATACCTCCCACTCACCACTGGTGTACCACAAGGCTCTATACTTGGTCCCCTCCTCTTTAACATTCTCACCAACACTTTCCACACAGCCACATAACAGACCTCCCTAATGCAATACACAGATGACTCCACACTTATATGCACACCAAACAACCTGCCACATCACCCAAAAATTTCTCAGGAAGCTTTAACAGTCACTGAAACATGGCTTTGTAACTTACAACTCATGCTCAGCCTCCTGCCCCCCACAAATGCAAACTACTTTGTTTCCTGTCTATTGAAAAATAAAATAAAATCCTCTCTCCTTAGTAATGCAACCATTGATGTCATTTCTCATAGAAAATTATTAGGTATAATCTGAGCAGCCAAGTACTCTGGATTATATGGAATGCTCCAAATTCGACCATAAGTGAACCCACTGTTCCACTGTTCTGCATTGAACAGCTTTGGCTCCACTACACAGCTTTTGATTGGTTTGTATACCACAGTTACCGCCAGTCGATATAATGGTATACAAACCAATCAAATAGTTACTCCACTGTTCCACATTGAACAGCGTTGGCTGTGCTATACAGTTTTTGATTGGCTTGTATTCTGCAATTACAGCCAATCATCATTGCGGTATACAAACCAATGAAATAACTGTTCCTGAGGATGGGAGCAAATATGTGTGCCAGGAATGGTTGTGAAAAACTGCGTTCAAAGAGAGGGAGAAAAAATAAAATGGAAGCAAAACAGTACCAAATTAAATAACTGCAATACCAGCAGTTAAAAGGAATCATTTTAACTGCTGGCATTGCAGCTATATACTTTGATACTGTTTTGCTTCTATTTTATTTTTCCCCTGTCTTTAAATGCATACTTCTTAACCTCCTAGAGTAAGACATATGCACAAAGCCAATAACCAGACATAATGTGGTGATAAAGCCACAAAACAGGGACAATTTTTAGACATTGCTCTTATAAACTTAGCAAGTTGCTAGAATAACAGTCTTTGTATTACAATACAAGTTCTAAAGGATATGGTGTCTGAAACTCAAATTTCTGTCATTACATTATTATTGCAGTGGTGGTGCTGCAGTAGCGTTGTCGCCTTATAGCAAGACGTTGTCCCGTTCGATTCTCAGCTAGAGCGTCTTCTGTGTGGAGGCATACGTGAATGGGGCGTGCATTCGTTGAAGGTTGTGCGTCAGGGATGGTAACCCGGTACGTAAAAATCCACTACCAATCATTAGCGGACCAGAGTTCCGCTGTGGCGACCCCTAACCGGGAAAAGCCGAAAGACACAAACAAACCTTATTATTTCATTCCTCTGTGATTTGCCAGAAAACTACATATTTTATAAGGAACAGACCAAAAATATGAGGCAAAAATGTTGTCATTCTGCAAAATTCTGGGCAGTTAAGAGGTATGACAAGGGTGAATGTGTGTGTGTGTGTGTGTGTGTGTGTGTGTGTGTGTGTGAGAGACAGCGTCATAGCTCTCAACCTTTTAGCACAAGAAATCTGGATATAGCGTTAATTAATGGGGGGGGGGGGGCAAATGCCCAAAAAAAGGAACCAATTTTAAATATTGCTCTTATAAACTTAGAAAGTTGCTAGAATAACAGGCTTTGTATTACCATACAAGTTCTGAAGGATGTGGTGTCTGAAACCCAGATTTCTGCTATTACCTTATTATTTCATTCTTCTGTGATTTGCCAGAAAACTACATATTTTATGAAGAACAAACCAAAAATATGAGGCAAAAATTTAGGTAGTCTGCAAAATTCTGAGCAGTTGAGAGGTATGACAAGTGTGAGTGTGTGTGTGTGTGTGTGTGTGTATACGTGCGTGTATATTTTGATTGAAAAGACCATGGCCATGTTCAAAATATGCTTTCCACACAGTGCGAAAAATAGAGTGTTCCACATTTTTGACTGTTTATCACACATTGCTATGCTCTATGTTTCATACTGGCCTCTTAGCAGGTTAAGACCTATGGGTATAGTAATGGATGTTAATCTTAAATTCAACCTGAATCTACAAAATTGCATAAAATGTATTTATTTTTATTTATTTATTTTACATTTGTTTACCGGGCTAGTCCAACTGGATATATTTCCATTTTCACCAGAGGCCCGGGGAGAAAAGCTCCACATTAAGGTTAGTACAAACAAGTCATTAAATAAAGAAAGCAAAAGCAAAAATGGTTAGTAAAAAAATACATACAGAATTAAGGTGCAAACAAAATATATAGGAGAAAGTTTATGCTAGAAAGGACATATTACTTCTATTTACAGTATAGGAGTAGGGGAGTTATACTTTAGTAGGACATTCATAAAGAGTAAATATATATAAGCAATTAAAAAAATGCAACCATCTAGCTTTGTTAATTAAATTGAAACAGAGACTAATTAACAAAGGTATTTTGAGCTAGTTCTTCAGATGGGAGAGAGTAGGGGGGGGGGGGAGAAGGTAAAGCTCATAAGTAGAATCATAAGATTAGTCAGGATTGATGCATGGGCATAGCCAGAGTGTTTTTAGGTGTTGTTTGAGTTTTTGTTTAAAGAGGAAAGGTGATGACGTAGTACTTAGAGTGGTAGGTAGTGAGTTCCAGTGTTTACCTATGGTGTTAGAAAAAAGTGAATCGCCTGCAATGTTATTGGACTTAGCTTCACAAGAGGTTTATTAGAGGAGCGCAGTGAATTTAGATTAGAATAGGGAGATATGAGATCAGAAAGTATGGGGTTATTTTCCGGTTGGTGAAATAACCTGTGTATAAAGGTAAGTTGGGAGACTAGTAGGGTATTTTTCAATTCTAGTCAGTTTAGTTGTAATAGATTATGACAGTGGTGAGTTCTAAATGGATTTCCAGTAGCAAATCTAGCAATGCTATTGTATGCATTTGCTAGTTTAGTAAGTTTTTTTTTTCTTTAAGTTAGTGTATATGGGAGAGGCATAAAGAAGAGTAGAAATAAGATGAGATTGAGCGAGTGTAATTTTAGCCTGTGGAGATAGAAAGGTTTTAATTCTAAATAAGGAGCCAAGTTTTCTATTTACGGTTTTGATAGTGTTATTAATGTGGTTATCAAAAGTGAGGTTATTGTCAATTGTAATTCCTAACAGTTTTGTGGTAGAGTCAGGGACTATGTGTGTACCATTATTAGAGGTAATAGAGAAGTCTAAGAGGGGGCACTTACTATTGGGTCTGAAAAGCAGGAGTTTGGTTTTATTGGCATTTAAAAGTAGGCAGCATTTCAAGAACCATGCCTCAACTGTGGTAAATATGTTCTGTGTTAGGGTTTGTAGTTCAGAGGAGGTATTAGCAGAGCAGATGAGAGTTGAGTCGTCTGCATATTGAACGCATGTAGCTTGAGGTATTGCTACATGTAAGTCATTTATGAATAAAGAGAAAAGGAAGGGACCTAGGATGGAACCTTGTGGTACTCCAAGAGTGACTGGCAGAAGAGATGAAAGTATGTTTTCCCAGAGAACAGCCTGTTGCCTGTTACTAAGGTAGGAGGTAAACCATTGAACCGCTTTGGTATCTAGTGAGAGAGATTCAAGGGTTTTTAGGAGCAGATGGTGGTTTACCATGTCAAAGGCTTTTGACAGGTCTAAGAAGAGTGCAGATGTTAGGATACTATTATTGCGGGTTTTATTGATACACTCGGTAAATGATAAGAGAACTGTGGTAGTGCTATGAAATGGCCTAAAGCCATGTTGGCAGTTAGCTAGTAAATTGAATTGAGTTAAGTGGTGCATTAGCTGATGATGAATACATTTCTACATTATTTTTGCTAGGGGTGATAGGAGAGCTATAGGTCTATAGTTAGAATACTCTTTTGAGCTGCCTCCTTTATGTAAAGGGATTATGTGGGAAACTTTCCAGATAGCAGGGATGGTTCCTTCCGTTATGGTTCTATTTATAAGGAGGGATATAGGATAAGCTATTGCTTCGGCTGCTTTTTGAAGGTATTCACATGGTAACTGATCTGCAGATGGGGTACAGGGTTTGAGTTTTAGGATGAGTTTCAGGATGTAGGAAGTAGAGACAGGTTGTATTTGAAATATGGGGAGATTTGCAGGTAAACAGGTGGGGGTGTGTGATTTGTCTATAGTAAGTTTGTTTGCTAAAGACTTAATGGTGTCTGTGAAAAAGGAGTTAAAGGCATTGTCAGTTTGGTCTGAGGTATTCATTTCAGCCCCTGATGGTAAGGGTGTACTAGAGCGGCCTGGGTATAGGAGCGAATTTAGGGTTGACCAGAACCTCTTGGGGTTGTTGTAGTGAGTTTGTTGTAGTTTACAGTAGTAATTCTTTTTATCCAAAAAAACAGCTTTTTAGTGCTATTTCTTAACTGTCTAAAGGTTTGATGGTCTGAAATAGTTTTTGTAGTTCTCCATTTAGCCCAAGATTTATTTCTAAGTAGTATTTTTTGTCTTGTCTCTTTGGACAGCCAGGGGGCAGGTTTAGATTTAACTCTGACGGATCATTTTGGAGCACGTTGGTCGAGGATAGCTAGAAATTTGGTATTGAAGTAATTGGTAGCATCTTCAAGAGTTAGGGTTTTTAGAAGATTCCAGTTACAAGCTTTTAGTTAATTTTGGAATAATAATGGGTTAAAGTGTTTGTTGCTGCATGAGACTCTGTAGGTAGGAGTATAATTAGTGTCTTTTTTTGTCTTATGATGTAAGTTAAGTAATGATCACTTGCATCATCAGGCAAAGTTCCTACTGTGTATGTTTGTTGCAGTTTGTTAACTAGGATCCAGTCTAAAATACTTTCTTTGTTATTGGGTTTATTGATTCTTGTGGGATTATTAATTGTCTGAGTAAAGCCATGAAGATTTATATGGGATGAGGGATTATTTGTATTGACAGATGACCAATCACAATTAAAGTCACCTAGAATGATAGTTTCTTGTGGGTAGGAAGAAGATATACAACTTAGGATATTTTCAATTTTAGTGTAATTATTGCCAGGAGGAAGGTAGATACAGATAATATATAACGATTTGTTAGGGTTTAGTTGTAGTTTAGAAGTAAGGATCTCAGCTTTATCGTCATTTAACGGGATGGCAGGTTGTGAAGAGATATTTAATACATTTTTAAATAGAAGCGCTACTCCCCCACCCTTACGTTTTAAGCGGTCCATCCTCAAAATATTGTATCCTGGGGGAAGTATTGCATTGTCTTTAGTACCAGGTTTCAGCCAAGTTTCAGTAAGACAGAGAATATCAAAGGAGTGAGTGTCTAGGAGGGCATGGAGATGGGCAATCTTATTATTAATGGTTCGGATATTCAGATGTCCGATTAGTAAGGCATTAGAAGCAGTTGTTAGTGTAGGTGGAGTAAGGTGTGGGGTATTGTAGGTTGTGTCAGAGAAGTTATTAGATGGTCCTGGGTTAGGGTGGATGTCACCATCACATAGGATTGGTATTTGTAGTTCAAGTGATGGTTTACATGTAAAGTTGGTTAGATATTTGAGCTTCCTTATGTTAGGATTGTTGAAGTTAATGTGTGTATGTCTATGGAATTTGGGTAGTAAATAGTTGGGGGTGCTTATAATGTTTGAGTGAGTGTAAGTATGACTAGGATTCTGAAAAGCTGTTTGTCTGTGGCAGGTAGTAAAGTGGAAATAGTTAGTTCTTTCATAAGATGTAAGGAGATAACAGAAGGTTAAGCATAAAGAGAATATGTATATGAATATTAGGTTATGTAGCATAGTTTTAGATAAAAGAGACATATTGCTATGAGGATTTTAAGTCCTAGGAGGTAGGGTTAATATTTAATAAGTAAGTTAAGTATAAGATAGCTGTTAGTTTTCCAGGGTAGATTAGTTAAGGGTATAAGTGAAAGATAGGTGTCAGGGATGGTGGGAAGTGATAAAATAGAATGTAGAGGGATGAGGTGAGGTTATAGTAATTAAAGAGAGATGATAGATAAGGTAGTTAGGGAGGGACAGGAAAGGAGTTACATCAGTAAGCAGTTAGAGGGGATAGGATGGTTCTGGGAGGGGGTGTGGTTAGGGAAGTATAAGTGTAAGGACACTGGGGGTGGGTGGGATATGGGGGTAGGGTAGGGGAGCGGAGCGGGGCAGAACCAAATCAGTCGATTGTGTGGAACCAATCAGACCTTGCAGGCAGCTTATCGCTGAAGTGTACCAGGCAGATAAGGAGCACTTTAATGTAGGAGTTATATGAATAAATATAGGCAACAGTTTACTGTAATGGTAATAAAAGACCAAGTTACCTATATTCTGTAACTCATAGACTGCGAAATACTGTCTTACAGATGCACTTGGGTACAAAGTAAGGTTAAAAGCTCAGCAGATTTATAAGTGGATCGCAGTATTATGCTGCCCTCTAGTGGCATAAGGGGGGAAAGACCACAATTGTAGGGTACACAGGACAATATACTTGGTGGGAGATAGGATGGCCTATGTAGGTTAGATAGGTAGGATCCGCGAGTGTACTGGCCCAGTTCCAACAGGTCTAAGCAAATTTAAATAAAGTAGAGGGTACTAAAGACACATACATGAAATCAATTTGGTCTATCAGCAATGGTCAAGCTGGGAGATATATAGAGATGCTTCCAGGTGCTGAATGCTTTGTAATACTGTGTTGAGGCTTCAGAGAAGTTTAGTTACTTGAGGGATATCATACAGCAGTGGGGAACAACCAATTAGTAGTACATGGCTTCCAGGATGAAATCAATTTGGTCTATCAGCAATGGCCAAGCTGGGAGATATATAGAGATGCTTCCAGGTGCTGAATGCCTTGTAATACTGCGTTGAGGCTTCAGAGAAGTTTAGTTACTTGAGGGATATCATACAGCAGTGGGGAACAACCAATTAGTAGTACATGGCTTCCAGGATGAAATCAATTTGGTCTATCAGCAATGGCCAAGCTGGGAGATATATAGAGATGCTTCCAGGTGCTGAATGCTTTGTAATACTGCGTTGAGGCTTCAGAGAAGTTTAGTTACTTGAGGGATATCATACAGCAGTGGGGAACAACCAATTAGTAGTACATGGCTTCCAGGGATCAGCACACCATGCGGACAGCTAAGGGACGCTTACACCAGGGAGATGAACTTTTCATATTTCAAAATGTGATGAAAAAATCACCAGAAACTAGGGATGACTTACAGAGTGAATACTTTATCCCCAATGCAACAAAAAGTTACACTTGCTACTACTTGCCTTCTCCCTTCACTACTTTGTAGTGCTCCCATCCTTACTAACCTCCAGGCATCACAAAAAGCAGAACTTGAACAATGCTATAATAAAGTGTCTAAATTTGCAGCGACTACCACTTTCAGAGCCCACCACCGTATAGTACTAAAATGCCTTATTTGGTTAGAACTATCCCATCAGCTAGCAAACTTCTCACCACCTATAAAATGATCTAGCATCCAGGTACTTGCCAAGCACTAAATAACATTCTATACAATTATGTTTCCACTCAGTCATTATGATACAATGACCAAAAACTTCTCTCTGTCCTCAAACCTATCAAATCTGCTAGGCATTCACTATACTCATACCATGTTGCTAAGGCCTGGAACACCTTACCTGTATCCACCAGGTCAATACCCTCTCTCCAGCCCTTTAAAACTATTCTGAAAGACTTCCTAGCCAAAATCTGTCTCTGTTCTCACTCAGCCCCAGTATAAACTATATCCCTAAATACAAACAAGTGCCTATTCATACTTACACCTCCTTATGCCCCTTTCTTCACTCATTTCCTTACTTCAGTCAAATTATCTCCCTCTGACTGTCTATCTACTCATGACATAACTCTCTTTTTTTTCTTCCACTTCATATTGCAGTTCCTGTTTGTATTATACTAACTTACCTTTAATTTCTCTAAATTGGCTAAAAGTTTTTTAAATATTAAATCATTGTCGTATAAATTGTATTTATTCTTAACCCATGTCTTCACATCATGTCTGATTTGGTATTAATTTTTAAAGTTGTAGATTTCTTAGAGTTTTTTTATTGTGTTATTTTTGAAGATTGTAGAACTATTGCTCTTGAAATGTTTTTGTAACACTTTGGAGCTTTTCTCTCTGGGCCTTCGCTGAAAATGAGTACTTAGTCAGATTTTCCCAGTACTCAAATGCCAATAAATAAATAAATTGCTTAATATAGAAATGTAAACATTTTGGAATGCAATAAGACAATCTGATACACAGATTCAGCACATCAGTCATCTGTACTGAAAAACTTGATAATGGGGGATGGGCGCCTGCCACCCTGTTTCACTAATGGAGGGACGGGGCAGAAATGGATTTTTTTTTTCATTTTAAATAAAATAAATAAAAAGACAAAGGCAACTTTCTTACTTTTTATTCCACAGATGTAGAAGAGTCTGGGATGCTTTACTGGTTATGCTGTATGAATAATGCACTATGAGTTCTTTATCTGGTTTTCCTGTAGGAACAGTGCACTGTGATATTGTTAACTGATATTCTTATGGGAATAACCCACAATAATAATCATTTTTTACAGTCTGTTCCTGTAGGAGTAATGCATTGTAATATCTTTTACTGGTCATCTAATATGAAATGTTCACAACAATATTGTTTACTGATCATCCTAGAAGAACAGTACACTATGATATCCTGCATTGGTTACCCAGCAGAAACAGTGCATTAGGACATGTTTTTTTTTTTTTTTTTTTTACAGGCTACCCTGTATGAATAGTGCATTATTATAGCCTTTACTGTTATCCTAAAGGACCATGCACTCAATATCCTTTATGGGTTATCCTGCAGGAATAGTGTACAATATCTTTTACTGACTGTCCTCTGCGCACAATGCACTATAAGACATTCTAGAGATGCTTGATAAAGTCACTACATTTACTTCTGAAAATATATCACAACAAAAAGAGATGTTTATTATTATTTGACAACTAGGGCATCATTGTTATTGAGCATGTGCAGAATGTTCACTGTGCACTCTTCTTTCAGTCCCTCATCACACATTTGATCCCCTTTGTGTTATCCAGTCTGTACCAGTTTGTTTGGATTTTATGTTGCATATAGCTACATACATTTACATTTTTTTAAAGTGATCTTTTCCAAGACATGGAAAGATGCAAACCATATTAGCTAAACCTGTGCAAAAACTTTGGGTAACAGCAACAAAGGAAACATCTGCTATAACACAATTTACAATTGTCTCCAGGGTTTTGCAAAGTTCTGCTTAAGTCTTTATTTTCTTCTTGTACGTTGTTTACTTTTCCCCCACTATAACATCTTCTGGCATCCTTCATGCCTCATACTACATGTTGCCTTTTGTACTGTTGCCCTTTGTGAACAGGATCATGATCTGAGTGGATGCCCATGCCCACACTTCCTACCTTAGGAATGCCATGAGTGACAGGATGATAGATCTTGCTTTTTGATGAGCCATCACCTTACCAGTTCTGCACTTTGAACTCCCACCTCTCTCCTCAATCCTGCATACAAAGAACACACAGAAGCAAATGAGGTACTTATGTCCTAACAAAATCCTGCAGTGCACTGGGTATTGTAGTTCCATTTGTATCCACTAGAGGGAGTCATAGACCAGACAATATCACAATCCCTAAGAAATGACAGGCTTTTTTTTTCAAAAATATTTTTATTAGTTTTAAAACTTTTACAAAAAAGAAATGAAAATAAATATAAGATAAGGAACTTGTAAGGTACATCAAACCAAGAAAAATAAAGTAAAGTACATTCTAAATTAATACAAACAGTTAACAACAAGTTTTGATTTATAGACAAGCAGTTATTGTAACAAGTACCTTACTCCTGAGTGACAGGCTTTTTAAAGTTCTTTTTCTCCAGCACTGCTGCCTGTTGGAGATCTGGGTAAGTTAGTTCCTAATACCAACTCACAAGTGGCATAGACAGACTTCTTCCATCTATATCAGCTGGCCAGCTAGGGGGGTTCCTTCTCATCAGCATTTATCTTTAATAATTACTGAAATTCACTTTTGTTCACTCCCCTGTTATGTATTATTCCATGTTCATCATTTACCTGTAAAATTTATGCTATTTCATGTTACGAATTAATATCTGATCCATTCATGTTTATATGTATGTAATGCATACTGTAAATGAAATATAATGTATTACTTTCTCTTGCTAAATTTTTTTTGTAATTGGGGCTTTTCTCCAAGGCCTCTGCTGAAAATGGGCTGATGGCCAGTCAGACACTCCTGATAAACAAAAGTAAATAAATAAATAAACCTAAAGAGCAGACTACAGGATATACCTTTAGTCTAGTAGTCATAAGCCAAGGGCACAAGTTGGTATTCCTGTCAGTTGATATTCCTGTCAGTTGGTATTCCTGTCAGTTGGTATTCCTGTCAGTTGATGTTTGCTGTCTACACATAACGACACACATAAAGTCACTTTCCTTTATTCACTTTGTACTCCTGTTCAGAAGGTAAAGAGTAAAGTGCAAACTCTAAATTTGTCTGTCTGCCTTGGGTTTGCATACATAAGCAAAGACAGTTGGTGCTCACATTACTGTGCAGTGCCTTCAGTCTCAGTAGATCTGGAATAATCATCAGATGATTGTTTAGTGAAGTCTGAGCCTGGTGTACTGTTTGTACCAAAAATAAAATGTAACTTGTTTCTCTGCCATGGATAAAGGCAGTTACAGCCTAATAAAAACTTGCTGACAGCTCTATCTTACTCAACACTATGATTCAGTCGCTGTATACTTATGCTTGTTCCCATTTTTTTTTCCCTTTCTTCCTCTATTCCATTGAGAACAACTTTTCTTGAAAGTTACACTGGGAATGGATGTGTAAAGTGTGGAAAAAATTCAGGTATACTTACTCAACCAGACATGAAATACTCTGCATATCTCATTTTTTTAAAAAACTTTAAAAAGTGAGTGTATAGTACTTAGTGGAAGTCATAAAAGATGTGCGAATGTCATTACTGAGACTGAGGTAGTTTTTCTTTTTACAAGGCTATTTTATGTGTAAGAACCTGATTGTGGCCCATGCCATTTTAAATGTATATTCTTGGTCTTTCTCTTGCCGATGTGGATAGTCACTTTGGACCTGCTACCACATTGATACACATTGATAAATCTTTAACCAACAATGCCTTCCGTAATCTTATTGCTTGTTTACTACTAATCCCATTTTGGTGATTTTTTCACTAAACTGCACCCCCATTAATCTTACATTCATGTACTGTTTCTGACTAGCTGTTAAATGTATTCTCTTTCTGCATGCCTCTTTCTTACCCATCTTCTCACCAAGCACTTGTTTCTCTGCCTTCTGGAAGCTGTTGCTGTCCAACTTATTCCAGCTTTGTGTGTCTGCTAAACCAAATTCATGTGTCCCTTGAACCAGCCTTCTCTGTCCATATTGTCTGGCAGAGGGTTAAGGCTGTGAGATATAATTCCTGTGGTACAGGGTCTAACTCCCTCAGCCCTCCTTCGCCTACTGTGCAACCTTGAGCAAGTCATTTAACAAGGCAGTACTTAGGGTCAACTGAAAATCTGGTCTAAGTTCCTCAATGGACCCTGCACAACAAGCCTAGTGACGACCTATGAACCAGTATTCCAGGTTACAGTCACATGGCCTCTGCATGACATGTTTTCTTCTGACCTTTTACCACACACTGGTAATTTTGTAACTCGTGATCTCTTTCTGCATATAGTTTTATGCACTCATTGTATAATGTTTATTTATTTATTTAAATTTGTTTACTGGAGTAGAGCTTTGATCCCAGCGGACCGATTTCAAGCTCAGCCTGGAGATAAAGAGAGGAATAAAACCAAAGTACACAAACTAGTACAATGAGGTAAAGTTAACATAAAAGTATAACAAACTAATTGTATTACAGTAAACTAAGTTAATGGTGATTTTAAGATTACAGAGTGTTAGTATTACAGCAGTGTAACATTTATACATTTATAATATTTTTTAAAAAAGGACTGGGAACCAAAGAGGAGTGTGGAAGGAAAAAGTAGGAAGGGTGTAGTGGTGCGAGGGAACTTAGAAGAGTGGGGGTTAGAAGTATTAGAAAACCTACTATAGGATGGAACTTACATGAGAGAACATGCTATTGATGGAGGTGGCTGATGGCTGTATGCTATGTAAAATTATCTGTGACACTTGCATTTACATTGGTTTCTATAGCAAGATTTTAGCTCAGCATTAAATGTTAGATATTCTGTAATTTATTTGAGATGTTGAGAAAGTGATTCACAGAGCTTGGGACCTAGAGCAAAGAAACTGTGCTTTGTTCAGTGAAGTTTACTCTGGGGATTTCAAATATTGCTCCAATGAGGTTTTGGATTTTTAGAATATAGGATGATATTTTTGCAGAGCATTTAGCAGCTAATGGACTAAAGGAATCTGAGTGCAGCAGATTAAATAACTGAGAGACAAGTAAGAGGTCTGCTCTATGGCTAACCAGGAGCTATTTTACTTTTGTTATTGTTAGACAGTGGTGTTCTTGTCTGGGAAGAGAGTAATAAATGTACGTATTTTTTTTAATGGTTAATAAAATATCTTTGTTCTTTTTGGCGACGGCACTAATATATATAGTAGACTGTATTCTTGCTATGAAAGAAGGAAACCATTACCAAGTGATGCTCTGGCTATTTAGGATGTAAAGTGGAAACATTTCCTGACCAAGAATAGGAGAGTATTTATTTCCTTTCTACTGTTGTCTATGTGAATCTTAAAAGCAGGGATATGTTTATAAGATGTACAAGACATTTAAAGAAAATGACATTTTCAATGAGTGTGTTGTCTACTGATCTGGTGTGTATGGACTTGGACAGAGAGGACAACTAATAGATACTGGCAGCCTGTAAGTGCTTGACCACCCATGTCCAAGTCTACATCCATCCATCCTCAACTCCTTTTCCCATTTTGCACATGAGATTGGGGTGTCACTTCCGCAGTGACAATCATCTCGAGCCAAGGTTTACACCACCAGGTAGCTAACCCTGTCATGGTAATTCATTCGCACCACTCACACACACACACACACACACACACACACACACACACACACACACACACACACACACACACACACACACACACACCTATGGCCAGTTTTAGTGTCCAATCCACCTACTGCATGTCTTTGGAATGTGGGAGGAAACTGGAGCACTGGGAGGAAACCCAAGTGACCACAGGGAGTACATGCAGACTTTGCACAGAAGAAGGCACCCCAGCTGAGAATTGAACCAGAGAACCTCTTGCTGTGAGGTGACAATGCTAACCACTGTACCACTGTGGCCACCCCATGCCCAAGTCTACATACACTACATAAAATAAACCCAGAGTATCAAAGAGCATCTAACTGCCAGATACATTTGGGAAGCAAGATTTGGCTTAAAAAGCACCCCGGAGTCATTAGCTTAGTAATCACCTATGAATCTCTGAACTAATGATACTAAAGCTATTTTAGGTTTATGCATGTGTTTTTTGGCAGAGTTACAAAGTAGTTTCTTGTTATTAATCCAAGTATGGAGTAAGGGAGTTGAACTGGACTTTAATTGGTGCTCAAGGTTAGAGAGGAAATTACTAAAATGAAACAGTACTGTATCATCTGTTTGTGTACAGTAGCTCAGTCTGTTAAATTCCTTGCACACACTACATTTAAGAGTTGTGTGGTGTGGGAGGTTAATGCAGTGGCCTGCAGGTGTGATGGTCTTTGGGTTCGAAATATGGGACAGATATTTATTTGGTGTAATGGTCAAGGTCTTTGCCTCCAGGTGTAATGGTCAAGGTCTTTGCCTCCAAGGTACAAGGTTCGATCCTGACCTCTGGCCAATGCCAGTTTGGAGTTTGCATGTTATCCTATATAGCACGATCATGTTCTAAGGGAAGTCAAAGAGAAGTATATTGATAAAAATAGAAAAATATAATGGCGCTAGTATTGATGCTTGTGTACCATGTTTGACTAATATAGCTATCTATGAAGTGGAGCATCCAATTTTTACAGAGAGAAGCCCCAATTACAAATTCTGTTGTATCACAAGGATGAAATAAACAACAATTGGCCAGCATGTTGTGTGAACCGGAACACTCTGAACAAAAAACTCCAACAAGCTAGTAGAAATACATAGCTTTTATTTCCAAACCGGTTTCGGCTAAGTTGCCTTCATCAGTGAAAACAGTCAATGTTACAAAGCATAGAAAACATAAATATTTATATGCATCCCCAACCAATGGGAAACATGGTATGTTCCCGCTCCTGAGTTCTAATTGTATATTTAATGAAGTGACAAAAAATGGAATAATTAAAGTTATACAAAACAAAAACATAAGCTAGTAATAGTCATTTCTTAATGATAATATACAATGATATATATGTCAAAATACATATATAATTATACTTAATAGTCTCAACAAGGAAACAAAAAGCAAAAAGTTATGTCAACAAAAAACAAAGGCTAGTAATACACATTTCTTAATGATGGAATGCCCTAGTGTGAGTATGAAAATACATATATATTTAATCTCAATTAATGAAGGAAAAACAGAGAAGTGTCACTTCACTTACAGAAGAGGCAAAACACTTGGTTCTTTGTTCTCCCACTTTAAACACAAGGAAAGTGGGGGAGCCATCTATAAACAAATGACTATGTCCGGAGATGAATTGTTGGGCACCTTTCCTTGTGGTCACTGTGGATCTTGCAAACAGGTTAGCAAATTCAAACAATTCACCAGCCAGAATACCAGCAAAGTGTATGAATGCAAAATCTTTGGCAACTGCAGCAGCAGCAGGGTGGTCTATTTAGCTACCTGCCAATGTTCGGCTTTTTATGTGGGTCAAACCTCCAGAGCCCTTAGAACCCGTATGAATGAACATAGGAGTGACATTAAAAATAAAAAAGAAACAAATGCCCTATACAGACATACATTGAAAGATCAGAATGCTCAATTTACATTCATGATTATAGACAAAATTATTGGTGATAGAAGCAACTCACAAGGATGGCATAGTATTCTCAACCATAAGGAGAAATATTGGATCATTACCCTGGGGGCATTATTTCCACCAGGTTTGAATGACCATTTATAAACAATTTTTTTATGAGAATTTATGCCGTACCTTATTTATACCTTTTACAAGGTTATATTACTACATTATGCTTCTTTACACCTTTGAACTATATAATTTTTGTTGTACAATATCATATATATATATATATATATATATATATATATATATATATATATATATATATATATATATATATATATATACCATTATACCTTTTTAATGGTTTGAGCTATACCCTTTACAAGGTTATATTAATATATTATGTTTCGTTATACTTATGTATAAAGAATTTTTTGTTGTACATTATGCATATCTATACTATTTTCCAATGGTTTGATGTTTTGTATTTATTACATATTCTTATGAGTTGTTCTCATTTGTACCTTTTTGTCACTCATTATTGTTGTTGGTTTTGGTCTCCGTACATGTTTGGATTATTGAAACCAATATCTTTGTATCTATTTCATTTTACTTTGGTACATATTCATACATAACAACATGTACATCTTTTTCCATCCTTATGCTTTTTTCCACCCTTTTATGTTTTCTTCACTCCCTTGGTACATATTTCTGTAACTATAACCCTTGCTCGGATCTCTGTTTTTCCTTCATTAATTGAGATTAAATATATATGTATTTTCATACTCACACTAGGGCATTCCATCATTAAGCGTCAGGAGCGGGAACATACCATGTTTCCCATTGGTTGGGGATGCATATAAATATTTATGTGTTCTATGCTTTGTAACATTGACTTTTTTCACTGATGAAGGCAACTTAGCCGAAACCGGTTTGGAAATAAAAGCTATGTATTTCTACTAGCTTGTTGGAGTTTTTTGTTCAGAGTGTTCCGGTTCACACAACATGCTGGCCAATTGTTGTTTATTTGGTACTTTCGGGCTGTGCATATCCTATGTGCACAGCATTGTGTTCAGTTCCAGTATCACAAGGATGTCCATCCATTTGCAGTATTCCTTACAATAGGGATCCCCTACCAAGGATAGCCTGATGTCTGGCCAGTATACCAAGGCCCTTAGGTTGCTTAAGGTATGGCCTACATCACACATATGCTCCCTGCATTTGTGTAAGGCATAAAGGTGACATCCAAATGTACCATCCTCAGAACGTCTTTGCCACCAGTCTGAACGTCATCTTTGTTTGTTGGTTCACCAAGCCATTAAGCTGTTTTCAGATAACTGCCCCATTGCGGGTTTTGCTCTTATCTTTTTTCTTTAGTTTTGTTGCTTGTGGGATTCATGTCATCCAGAAAGGATAAATGCCAGTGCAGGAGACAGATTCCCAATAAAGGTCATCACAATCAATGTTTATTTTGTCTCGGTGCTTCCCATGACCATACATCCTGTTTCATTTGTCAGGTTTTCATTCCAAAGATTGTGTAGTTGACGTTCCTCCTTGGCCCTATACTTAGATAACCAACATCTTAAGCTTTTAGCAAAAGACACTATGGAAGGAAATTCCCGCTCTGAGGGTCAGCTGTCTGCAAAGAAGAAGGCCAAGACATCTACGTGCAATTCTTCCATTGTACCACCTCCACCAGATGTTTCTCCTGAGGCTAGAGAAAGCCCAGGGGGGATCACTCAGCTCCATTGTTAGATTCCTTTGCTATGAACACTTCAGAGGCCGGCATGGATCCAACCTCACACACATCCCTGGAGCTTTGCAGATGTCTGTTTCATGTTAAGGGGGAACCATGGCTACTTATTGTCAAAGGCCCTGGAGGTATGCCTAGATTTTGGTTAGTGAGGAAGTACCAACTACCATTGTAGAATGCTGTCCAGAGTCTGAGCCTTATAAATTTTTATAAAGCAGACATCCTGTTGAAAAAGAAACAAACAAAACATGTTTCGCTTGCTCCTAGGGACCCTCAGAGTGAATGGCAGCATTTCACTCTGGGTTGTTTAATGCCCTTATGGCTTTGAGACTTCCCCATGGATTTTCTGTTCCTGCTCCACCTTGGTCCTCTACTCCTCTCAAAAGGTGTAGGGACCAGGATTCCTCTGAGGAGGAGGGGGATTCAGATGAGAATCCCTTGCGTATTCTCCCAGATTACTTCTTCCTTAGCCTATGGTTCTAAGGAAGAGGAGTCCACTAGTCCTGACACTCCTTTTGAAGAGATTTCCTTTGGGGCCACTATTTTCAGAATGATGGAATTTTTTAAGAGAGCTTGTGCCCAGGTTTCTGAGGTTCAGAAAAAGTATTACGAACCTCTACAAATGGACTCTCTTAGCTGTTCCTCCTGTTTTAGCTGCCTTGTTGGATGTCTTTTCTACTGTGTCTGAGGCTCCAGACTCCCAGCCTCCTGTCCCCAAAAACCTGATGGGTTTTACAGGATGCCTGATTGCAAAATTCTATATAGGTTTGCTTCTGCTGACCTCTCTGTGGTGTCTGTGGCATCTGACAACCCATCTCAGTTACTGCCTTCTGCAAAGTTACTTCTTTCTGATAGACAGCAGAACTATGGAAAGGCTAGGTAAGAAGTTTGTACCTCAGCTACCCTTGCTTTTAGGACTGCCACCTGTCAGACCCATATGTCAAGATATGTTTTGGCTCTGCTTTCTCAGGCCTGTCAGGAAATTTCCAGCCTTCCTTCTGAGGGTAACACTTTTGACTTCTGGTCTCTCCTTGTTAGGGACTTCTTCTGAGGTAGCTCATCATTCTATTACATGCAGTTATGGTGCAGCAGATGTTTCTTCTAGAGCTGCTGATTTTGGTTCTGTGATGAGGAGATATTCTTGGCTTTGGCTTCATTCTTTGCCTGATGATATTAAGGCTAAGTTGATGGATGCCCCCCTGGATAACAAACACTTATTTGGCAAAGCTGCTGTCAATTTGTTCAAGTCTCTTCAGGATAAGGGAAAGGCTTTACAGGAACTGAAACATGTTTTTGTCTCTCCAGTGCCCAAGATTCAAAGGAATTACATTGATAAGCTGGCCTTTGTTGTAGGCAGTTTCATCCATATCCCAAGGGTAAAAAGGGTGGGAAAAGGGCTCCTCCTGCTAAACCTACCCAGACTCCTGTGACACAGAAATCTCATCTTCCTGGCAAACCAGGGGTTGTCTGACTATCCTGTTCTTCTCAGCCACATTCCTCTTTCTCTTCATCATTCCCTATCCCTTCCAGTTTGGTTAAAGTTTACTTAGGATTCATGAGTTCTGTCCATTATCTGCCTAAAATAATACATGGTCTGGAAATCTCTTCCCCCTTTCATGGGCATTTCTCACCCCCCTCAGGAACAGTTGGAATTTTTTTCCCAGGGGTGCTTCAGGCAGTTCCAGTTTCTCAAAGGGGGAAGAGGTTATTTTACTCCAGAATGTTCTTTGTTCCCAGAAAAGAAGGCAATTGGAGGCCCATTCTGGATCTCTCTCACCTAAACACCTTTCTGAAGGTCCCTTCCTTTTGGATGTTGTCCCTTCAGACTTTGTCCCCTGCTTCCTCAGTCTTTTTTAGTGTCTCTGGATCTCATGGATGCTTATCTTCACATCCTTATTCATTCCCTTTTCAGGAAATTTTTAAGTTTCTCTGTTGCTTCCTAGCATTTTCAGTTCTCTGCTTTGCCTCGCTCATGCGATTGCTTTTTTGCAGACTAAGGGGAATACAGTTCTCTTCTTACTTAGATGACCTCCTTTTTCAGTCATCCTCTCCAGAGATTCTACTGCAGCATCTTCACTTTGCCATTTCTCTCTTGCAAAGCCTGAGGTTCACTATAAATTTCCAAAAATCCTTCCTGACTCCTTCACAGGATCATGTGTTTCTGGGGTGCAGGATACAGACTGTTCCAGTGTGACATCCCTGCCTCCTCCCAAGGCCTTAACTCTCATTTTCTTCTTTCAATCCCTTCTTCCTCTGGCCTCAATCACAGCCAGGGAGTTTTGGGGAGTTCTAGGTTATATGGCTTCCTGTGCTCCCTTTTGCCAAACCCCACATGACAAAACTTCAGTGGTTTCTAAAGTCAAGTTTGGCTTCAGCATTCTCACCCCCTCAGCTTCGTCGTGCCTCTTCTTTTATGTCTCAAGCTGGAATTTCAGTGGTGGATTCAGCAGTTGGGTCTCAATCCAGGGCTTCCATTTCAACCCCCTCTCCCTCCCAAGAACTGTTCACAGACACTTCAGGTATGGGATGGGGAGCATCCTTCGGCTCTCTAAAGGTGCAAGGTCCTTGGTCACCTCAACAAAGTAAATATCATATCAGTGTCAAAGAGTGAGAGTTCTTCTGCTTGTTCTTCTAGCATTTCACCCTCTATTCTCCTCAGGGCCTCTCAAGATACTTACACACAATACCATAGTGATGTAGTATGTCAACAAGCAAGGGGTGTGATGCCTTATCTCCTGTGCCAGCTGACACTTCTATTGTGGGAATTAGCTATCCACTATTGTGTGACACTTCAGGCAGTTTACATTCCCTCAGGTTAGAACATTGTGGCAGACTCTCTGAGCAGGTCCATAGCACAATCCCATGAGTGGATGCTTCACAGGGATGTGTTTCCTGGACATTGTCCACCAGTGGGGTACTCCTCCAGTAGATCTTTTTGCCTCCCCAGTGAATAGACAATTCATAGGTCCTCTGGTCTGGAAGGTGGATGTCCTCTCTTTTTCCTAGAAGGGGATGTTCATAGGTTCATAAATTAGTACTAAGCTAACTGCCCTTGCGAGCCATTTTAAGCATAGCCAATTATCCCTTGTGAGACTCAAACCCTGCACCTTGTGTTTGTAAGGCAAACACCTTAACCATTAGGCCACCCTCTCAACCAATGTTTCTTTATGCCTTCCCTCCCCTTCCTCTCATTCCAAAAAATCCTGTTCAAAATACAACAGGATGCTTCCAAAATCTTGCTGGTGACTCTCTTTTGGCCTAGAGAGTATTGGTTCCCTCATCTTCTGCATTTAGCCAAGGGCAGTCATCACAAGTTACCTCACAGGGTGGACCTACATGCACAAGGCAAGGGATCTCTCTCATCCATTCCCACCTGTCCACTCTTCAACTCACGCTGTGGTTGCTAGGATTTTGATTCCTTACAGATACCTTTTTTCTGAGGCCGTACTTAGGGTCCTCCAGGAGGCCAGGAAGCCCACAACTAGGAAATACTTATCCAAATGGAAGTGGTTTTCTGTTTGGTGTCTTTCTCATAACCTGGATCTACTATATGTGGATGCTCCGGTGGTTCTATCTTATCTGTGCTAACTGCTCAATGCTGGGTTGGCTTATTTGTCTGTTAAGCCCCACTTATCAGCTATTTCTGCTTGTCTGCTTTTATCACCTCCTTTAGCTTCTAGATTTGAGGCTAAACAGTTTCTTAAAGGTGCCCTTCATATTAGACCTCCCAGGAAGCCTGTCCCTCCTCCCTGGGATCTTAACTTTGTTTTGAGAAAATTGACCCATGCTTCTTTTGAGCCTACAGCTTTAGCTTCCTTACAGCATTGTTCTTGGAAGACTGTACATTTGTCGGGCCCTTACTTCTGTCAGATGAGTGTCTGAGCTTCAAGCCCTTATGGCTGTTCCTCATTTGTTAGTGTTCCATAAGGACAGGGTGTCCCTTCTTTTATACCCAAAGTAGCGAATGAGTTGTCCCTTAACCAGTCTAGTCATTTGCCCACTTTTTCCCTTCTCTGCAATCTGCTAGTGAGAAGATGCTGCACACATTGAATGTGCATAGACAACTCAGATTTTATTTGGATAAGACTAAGACTTTTCATAAATCTGATCATCTCTTTGTTTCCTTCCATCCTAGATCCTTAGGATTGGCTGTTTCCAAGCAAACTATTTCTTCTTGGATTTCTAAAGCCATTTCTTTTTGTTATTCCTTTCATGGCCTTTCTTCTTCTCTTAAGGCCTGTTCTATTAGGGCTGTGGCTTCATCTGGTGCTTTTTTCAAGGGTTTGGATATTAACTCTATTCTTGAGGCACCTACCTTGACTTCTGTGCATACATTTCCCAAGCACTATACATTGGATGTGATATCCAGAGGTTGTGCTGGCTATGCTAGGTCCATTCTTCATGGGTTCCTAGAGAGCTCTGCTGGAACTTTCTTCTCTTGTTCTTCTTCCTGAAAGTTTTACCTCTCCCTATTGTAAGAAACGCTACAAATGTGAAATAAAAGGACATAGTACACTTCAGTAAGTTATGACCATAACAGTAGATGTCATTCTCTTCACTGTTGCAGTGTTCACTCCCTCCCTCCTCCCCCCTGGTTCTTTTCTCTTCTGGATGTACTTGTTACCTCTCTACTACTTGGATTGGTGTTCCTACTGTGGCTCTCATTTCTGAGGATGGAATGTCCAGACATCACCTTTGTGCCCTACACAAACGTGGGGAGCATACATGTGATGTACAGCATACCTTAAGCAACCTAAAGGCCTTGGTATACTGACTGGACGTCAGGCCGTTCTTGGCAGAGGATCTCTATTGTAAGGAACACTGCAACAAAGAAGAGAAGGACATCTACAGTTATGGTAAGATCTTACACAACTGTACTTTGCTGATACCTAGATCTAACATATGGGATATAAGTAAGGAGTGGTCACCAAGGTCAAAGGCTTTGGAAACATCTATAAAGATAGCACCTATGAGAAGGCCTTTGTCCATATTAATAGTGTTTCATATGTAAGTGTCCAGATTGCTGTCAAGTGCTTTGTTCTATCCACAGGCCATGTTGCTTATTAGATAGCAGCTTATATTGAAGAACATAATTGCATAATTAGGAATATATTAATTTTTCCTGTATCTTATCTAAGATGGAAATGAGACTGAAATGTGATGTGTTGTTAGGTATGGCTTACTTTGGAAGAGGTTTAACCAAGGCTAACTTCCATATAGTTGATATGATGTTTGGTATGAGTCATAGGCTGTAGATATGTAGGAGTGAGCTTGAGAGAAGTGGTATATGTCTGTGCCTAATGGGGTGTCTAGTCTGACTTATTTAAGGAGTGGTCAAAGGTCTTTTGGCTTAATTAGTTTAAAGAAGAAGGGGGCTAAACAGTGAGAGTGCTGCATGGAAAGTGTTCTGCATTGTCTTGCATGTGTGAGATATTAGCAAATTGTTTTAGGAAGTCTGCTGGGTTGAATAATGGACAGGTGGAATTTGATGAACATTGCATGTCTTAGCTAGTCAAGTGGTTAGCTTCTTTCTTGAAATGTTTGGGCCTGTTGACTAGGCTGCTTTGTTTAGACTTGAAGAAGTTGTTTTTGTGCCATCTGATTGTTAGTTTCACAGGGTTGTATAACTGAGTGTAGTGTGGCCTGGTGTTTGTTGTGGGATTGTGTTCCCATGCAATACAATGTATCATACATTAAGTTATTATAACATGGCTAGAAGAAATCATGCATCCTTAATGGCCAAGTACAGATTTCAGATTAACAGACTATAACTCACAAAAAGGTAATGTTGAAAAACTGACCCATTTCTTTATTGTAATAAAGAACTGGGAGTTGCATAATTACCATAACAATAGATGTAAACTGCCAGGTCCACCTTCATCACCTTCAGGACTAACCCTGTAAAGATTTAGCTCAGTATCTGAAACTCTCCCCAACTACCTGGCTCATCAACCTTTACTCATACTGCTATATGACTGAGAATCCTTCTCCAGATCTCTACACGCTCATGCTAAGGCAGAGGAAGAAAAAGAAACAAAAATGATGTAACACAAATTCAGCTCCAGCTTTACCCCTCTCTCCCCTTTAACCCTCCCTCAGGAAATGTCATCAAGTATAACCCCCCCTGCTATCACTAGGGAACAAGTCAATGCCCTCTCTATGACCAAGAACGCTGCATAAATGGGACCAGACAATATCGCAGGGTGCCTTTTAAATATCATGGAACATGACCTATCAGGGCATCTGGAATTAATATTTAACTGTAGCCTGCAAACAGGCTTTATGCCTCACGAATAGAGAAAGGCAACAGCCATCCCTCTCACAAAGGTGGGCCATCTACATATCCTAGAATCTACACACCCATATGTCTCACTAGTCTTATATGTAAAGCCATGAAAGGAATTGTCATGGAAATGATCAACAGAGATATAGTAAACCTCCAGACACTGGACCCAACCAAGTTTGGTTTCAGCAAGGGCAGATCATGCCTACTCAACCTGGTGGACTTCTCAGATGTCAAGGCTAATGTTGGTGGCCTCTGGCTGACTACATTTGCAGATGATTGCAATTTAGGAGCTGTCATTGAATATCACACTGACACAAATGTTCTTCAGAAGGGGCTGACACAGACAAAGAACTGGTGTGAGAGCCATGGACTAAAACTAAATGCCAAGAAATGCGTAATAGTATCCTTTGCGAAATCATCAATCCCTGGTAACTATCATATTGACAACACACTCCCTTAGAGCTGACCCAGTAGTCAGGGACGTAGGGACACACATAGATAGTAATGTAGCCTTTGACCATCACATGTCTACAGTGGTGAGGAAATTATTCTATGTTGCATAACTTATAAACACAGGTATGGCATCTAAGTCCAAGGAAGTCATTGTTCCATTGTATTCGGCATTAATCAGACCTGTCATTGAGTACAATGCCCCCTTTGGTATGTACCTAACCAGGCATATCCAACAACTGGAACTCCATAGAGATTCCTCACTAAAAGAATACAGGGAATAAGTAATATGTCCTATGCAGACCACCTCAAGGCCCTATCCCTATATTCTGTCTTCTACAGGCTTTTGACGGGAGATCTATGCCTGGCATACAGGGCATTGTCAGATTCCACTCTCATGGACCGCCTGCATATCCACAAAACAAACAGCACCAGAATTACCCATTCTAAAGACTTAAACCATGCCTGTGATATAAATAGGACCTACTGGAGAGATAGATATGTACCCCAGAGACTACCACATCTATGGAACAGGCTCCCCATCCATGTGAAGCAGAGTTCCTCCCTAACCCAATTCAAATGCAATTTGGACAATTGGATGGGAAACCGGAAATTCATCCCTGGTTTGGCACCCATGTCTCTAATGGACACAGGTAACCTGTAAATAGTTCATCTCCCAGGCCCCTGCTTATAAACATTTCATCTCCCAAGCCTCTGCTTACATTTACCAACGGTACCAGAACTTGTCACAGATTTGGGACGCATGGCTAGGCTTAAAAAGGCCCTTGTGGTCATTAGCCTAGTGAACACCAATGAACCTAAATGAAGCCAAATCAGAGAGAGTGGAGAGAATGCTCTGGTCCCATGGGGGCAAAGTAGGGCAGTGGAAGTGGTCCCATGGGGGCAAAGTAGGGCAGTGGAAGTGGTCCCATGGGGGCAAAGTAGGGCAGTGGAAGTGGTCCCATGGGGGCAAAGTAGGGCAGTGGAAGGGTATGTGATGATGAAGACTGAGCTGCTAAGTCAGATCTGTTTTTTAACAGACGGACTTTATTAAAACCAACATTCAAAAACTGACACTAAGATATCCAAAACATTATGTCCATGCAATGAAAACAGAGACACTGAAACAGGAAGACAGAAAGAAAAGAAGAGTGAATAAAGACATAAGTATGTTTACTTATGGTTTCCCAAGTCAATGGTTAGAAAAGCAAAATATGAAAACAGACCAATAATTTAGGAAAGATGCAGCATATCTGGATTCCTTGCAACCGTTTCAAAGTTTATAGTGATAACCATAAAACATTATAGCTGCTTCATTTGTGCTATTTTTCCATGCTTTGAATATAATAGCAGTAAATGTCACTACAACAAGCCCCAACCACAATCTCTCAACAATTAAGAGTGGGACTGCCTGGTCCTCTATACCCAAAACTCCACCATAAAGTCCAACCAGCCATTTCTACAACCTGTTCCCAAAGACCATAGCTTATGGATACGACTGGAGATAATCAGCGTCTGCAGCTTGACATCTCCAAAAAGTATTTTGTTTCTGCATGTGTTTTTTCTACCAGTGGTATGCCTTGAACTCAGTAAAGGCAATAACCAGAGCAAACCTGAACTGCCTCCATGAAATTAGTACTCTCTCCTACTGGGCTTCAGAAAGTTGTTTGCCTATTTCTATTTTAAGGAGCCAAAGGAGAGCACGTGATTCTTAACCAGCTGAGAATAGCAGATAGTTATTGCTTCTTTTGGAAATCTT
Organism: Protopterus annectens; assembly: GCF_019279795.1. NCBI lineage: Eukaryota > Metazoa > Chordata > Ceratodontiformes > Protopteridae > Protopterus > Protopterus annectens. The sequence goes on from NC_056739.1 coordinate 161,698,067, forward strand.
CAGTTTTTAAAAAAAAACTTACTTAAGCAAAAGACATCAGTGTGGGTTGAAGATTCATTTAATCCATCACTCAATTTATTATTGAGAGAATTCAGTTGCAGACGTTTGCCGGAAAGGTAGGTTAAATTCAGGCAAAGGCTCTTTATATTGTTGAAGGGTAGGAAAGGTATATGATTATACTGACACCAAATCTGCCCAGTAAATAATTCTCTGATCAGTCTAGGAGTTCCAGAGAAATGGTTTCCCACTTACCATATATTTAAAAGAGTTCCATATTCTGTTCCAAAGCGTCAAGCTGTTGAAGTTATTGCCCGAGTTCAACAATAGCGTCTAGATTCCTTCATCCCATCCTCCTGGTTCCCATATTTTGTTTTTGTCCCTTGAGACAGAGGGGGGCCAATAAACAAGAGGTAACTTCCAACTCTAAGTAGATTCAGATTGGTTTGGGGATTCCCCTAGTCTGCCAAAACACTGTCAGAGCAGTTGCCTTAGCTTATGCAGATAAATCTTGAAGTGTAAGGCCTTCATCACTGATTCCTACAAATAGTTTCCTCCTGGCAACCTGGGGATGTGAGACCAACAAAGAAATGATGCAAACATTTTTTGTATCTTGTTTGGGTAATTCATTTTACATAATTGAGGTAAATGTCTCAGAAAAAAATACATTTTGGATGACAGAAAATTTCAACAGCTGCTATTTTGGCCAAAAAAGGAAGGAAACGATATTTCCTTTTATTTAAGAGTACCCAAATAGTCTCTAAGAGAGGAGCCATGTTTACATTTATTAACCTAGAAAGGTCAAAAGTAATAAGGTAACCCATGTATTTCAACTGCAATTGTACTTTAACAAGATTATTCTTCTACCCCTTTATCACAACTTCTCAGTTAATGGAAAGATGTCAGATTTCGTCTTGTTCATATAAATTCACAAAATATCCTCAAATCTATCAAACAAACTCGAATACCTTAGGTAGACTTTCTGAAGGGTCTCACAGCCAAATTACTCCATCATCAGCAAACCAGGAAGATGAAATAATTAAAGACAGATTTATCTGTATGCCTCATGCTAGATGATTTTGTCAGAAGTAAGCAGCTAAAATTTTGGTAGTAAGAACAAAAAAAAAAAAAAAAAAAAAAACAGAGAGGATGGCATAAGTCTTGCCTGGCTCCTCAAAATAGTGGAAACAGGTGTGAAGTGACACCATAACTTACTATCTATACCACTGGTTCAAAGTATAAACGTTTACATCAGTCCATACATTCTCCCTTAAAACCAAGGGCACCAAGAGCCTGGTATAGAAAATCCCATCTAAGACAAACAAATGCTTTATTATGCAAATCTGTGAAAACAGCAGCTTTGGGAGAACCCCTTGAGATTTGTCTTATGTAACTGCAGCATATTTAACCACAAGCATCAAGGGATGGTACCCTGGCTACCTTTAATAAAACCTTGTTGTGAAGAGTAGACCAGAGATGGAAGTAAAACAACCAGTCTCCTAGCAAGTATTTTGACATATATCTTTGTTTCAAGCTGTAAAAGACATCCATCCATCCATCAATCTATCCACAACTCCCCTTTTCTCATTTTTGCATGTGGGGTTGGGATGTAACATCAACAGTGAGGATCATCTAGGGACAATGTTCACATGGCATTGGTTGATAATCCTGAGAGGTTAGGACTGGCTTGTTACCTTTGGAAGGATCAGTATAGCTAACCTACTATATTCTGTCATATATCTTTGATTCTGTGCTGTCGAAAATAAAGTTAACAATGGGGATATCAACAGATAATGGAAACATTTATAAGACTCCATGGGCAAGCCGTCGGCCAGGAACCTTTCCAGTTGGCAAATCCCTTATACAGTCTACAGTCTCCTGCAAGTCTATACAAAACATGAGAACTGACAAACATGTAGTCACGCCTACTGCGAGTGCTGTGGGCATGAGCTAAAAAGTATAATCTTTCATAGCTGGGTGCATGGCTCTTCAAGTATCTACTAATTACAAGTCCTTAATAAAATGCTGAAATTTTAAAGGAACAATACCTGTTCTGAGAAAGTCTGTCAATCTCTGGGTCTAGTATAGCATCAAAATTGCCTCCATTAATAATTGGAGTCCCTTTACCCCCTTGTTCCAGTAATGAATTTTTAGAAGCAAATAAAGGGTGTAGGACATCTTCATTAAGTATGCAAAAACAGCATAGTGCATAAAATCTCACGCCATTTGCACTTTAATTGACAACAAAGCTCTCTGTGAATGTTTTACAAAGGAAGCACTCGTCCACCTAAGTCTTCTCTGTACAAGAACAGTGACCCCCTCTTTTTGCTTTATTCATGCAGTTAACCCCTCAACCCCTCCAGCTTTTGAAAAGATGCTCACTGTGCTTTGCAGTTCAGATCTTTTTTATGGTAAGTGTGTCACTTTTGTACTTAATATCAGGAACTGCAGCTTCCTCCCCTTCATGACAGAGTCCTAAGCTACACCTCTCAGGGTGGCTTCTCTAGAGATCATGTCCCTTATAACTGCAGACCTGAAGGTAAGTCTCAGATCCATGTTAAACAAACTGAAGGAGTATGAAACATCTCAAACAGAACAGACAATAAGAGTATCCCTGGAAACACTGTTTGGAAATACAAGCAAATAACCACAGATAGGGAGATTAATAGAGGGAGAGAAGAACAAAGTAAAGGCATTCTGCACATGAGCTTATAAGGTGTATATAGACTGCATAATGCCTAGTTGAAGGAGTGAAGTACAGCCAATGACACAGACCTACCACAAACAAAAAGAATGGATGCAAAGATAGCCAGAAGCATAGCTAAAGTAGAGCACAAGGGGCACAAGGCTTGGGTACAAGATTTCGGGAACACAATTGGTAGAAAGAAGCCAATCTCTGGTAGTATAATGCCGGCATTCATACTGAATACTGTTTCACTTGCAGTCAGAATGTAAGTGCTATGGCTTCAGGGCTCATTATATGGTATTCAGAATGAATGTAGCAAGCTGCTTGTTATGTTTCTGGTGAGTGATTTGCCATAATTACTCTGAATGTTTACTTCTGAACCAGTAAGCAGAAGATTTTTTTTTCCCCAGAAGAAAACTTCTCTTTCCTTTGCTTGAGTAGAGAAGGGGGCAACCACATCATGGAGCTGTACCAGCTGCCGCAGCTACAGCTCTGAAGATAGTCATAGCTGTGGCAATAAGCAGTAGGCTAAAATGGTAAAGAATAAATGGGATTCACTCAATATTGGCAAATGTACCAGATGGGCAGGAACTATGCCAGTCTGGAGGTTTGAGGAACTGATCATTGTGTATGAGAAAGAAATGGAACTGTGGAAATGTATTCATTTATTTATTTATTTGTTTATTTATGTATTTATTTATTTTAGGAAATCACCTCAAATAATGATATTAGAGTTGTTTAGTCATAATTACCAACACACAATGCTGCAGTGTTACCTACAAATAGCTCTTGAAAAGCTAAACCAAAAAGGATTGGCCGTAAAGAGGTATACAATACGGGAAATAATTAAAATGCAGGTAGTGAAGGAGGTATGCAGATAATTCCTCCAAGCTGGTCTGAGCATACATTTGCCTAAAGTGTTGAAGGTAAGAAAAATATGGTTGCAGGGAAGTTCCATCACTAAACTACAGTGGAGAGGTTAGGGCATGGAGGCATGGAAAAGATACTATCAGAGATATAAATTCATGGAGGTAAAGCACTGCATAGCTAAGGCCTGCAAGCAAAAATGTGAGCGTAGGTATGAAATGTAGATGTTACACTTTCCTATGTTATCTCTGAAACAGGGAAAAGAATACTTGATAACAATGAGAAGACATTCTTATTCCAAAGACAGGGTTGTAAGAAGGTGCTTTCAATTTATCTGAAACCTTACACTGTGTTCCTGTCATCAAGGAAGAATAAAATAGAGATGGATATGAAACAGGAATGTTCTGTTTAAAAAAGATTACTTCCAAAGTAGCACTTAAGGCTCAACTGATATCTGCACTGATCAGGATTGTGTAGAACAGGCTAAATGAGAGCCAACAGGGCCGCACTCTAAAATAAGTACCTTACTATAGAAAACCTACAGCACAGTCTGTCAGCAGTTGGAAATGAATCCTTTAGGGCACTATGAGATGTATGTGCCTGAGTATGATTATGGGGAATACCCGCCAACCATAATCTGTACTAGGACCCCAACATACAAAAGAAGTAGGAGCGTTACTACAGAAGAACGCTTTTCTCAAAACTGATAGACTGCACAGAGAGTTTACGTTGCATGGCCAAAGGCTGTGAAATTTGAAACCATACACAGTATTTGTATAACTAAAGTCTTCAAAACGCATATGCAAACACAAAGTTTGTGGAAGGGATAAGAGTAGAAACTCTGAAAGGATATTCTAGAAGGGCAAGGGTCAGGACCTATATGCACTATTGTATGAGGATTATACAACTATAATTCCTAAGAATCAGTAAGCAGGAAACCTAAAACCTATCCAAGCAGTGACAGCTGCCTGAGTTATCAACTTTCATCTGAAATTTTCTACAGTCAGAAAAGATCACTTGACCCAGTGGTTGTGGCACCTAATAATCTAAATAGTGGCTGGCAAAATAGTAGCATAATCAGAAATGGCAGCTGTGAATAACCATGCAACCAGATTAGCAATGTCTAGTAGCATGTGTTACCCAAGGACTGACCTACAATATAATAAGATGGCCTAAGAGAAAGGTGGTACCAGCATGGAACAGCAACTCTTCCATAAAGTAGGCCTATTAGGTAGCACCAGATAGAAGGATGGTCTAACAACAACATACATTTCATTTAGATGGAAAAATATACGTAAGGTGCATGATATTTAACATGTTACAAGAAGAAGGATTGACTCCTGCTGGGAAGGAGACACAAGGAGGTATATGAAAAAGTCAGATACTGGGTTGAGAAAGTGTGGTGGCCACTGCTGTTTACCAGTATGTGGTAATCAGATAGCATTGTGTTGTGAAAATGATCTTTTAGTGTTGCGGTTGAAAACTTAATGGATTAGAAATTAGAATATTTAGCCGATGTGAAATGATAGAAGGTGGTGCTGTGATGGGTACATGTAGGGAAACGACTAAATATTCTTAAAGCTAAATAACTAACGGATACAAATGTGTTATGGGGTACAAGAGGCAAAATTCAGAGTGGCAAACACTGAATTTATTTTGCACTTATAAAGAAGACACCCATGAGAAGCACACTGCCATGGTGCAGGGAACGATTTGTCGAATGGGTATCTGCTCATCTCACATAACAGCCTAAAGTGTAGGAAGACAGGGTGTAGGTCTTAGTTTTGATTTTTACAACAATACCTAAACTGTGACTAGCAAAAGTTATGGTCATGAAAACATACAGGCCAGGATTCAGAAAAATTTCCCTGCACTCTCTGAAACAGCAGCAGCCAAAAGTTGCAGTTTCTGTGATCTTGGGAAATAACAATTAAGAGACATGTTTAGCTGCAATGAGGAAGGAATCATTATTGACTAATTTGCATATCTCTGAATTGAATGTAATTACCACCAGTGCTAAACAACACTTTTCTGTAGTAATTAAAAAAATCATGCCCCATGCATATTTTTGGCACAGATACCCCCTCATTCACTCTCCCCCACACACACACAAATGCAGACATTCATCTGCAGCCTGCATTTAATTGCTGGAACCTGTGCTCTAAGAGACTGCTTTCCAATCTATCTGCAAATATAAAAAGCTGAGTATATTTTCTTGGTTTTAGAGTTTGTTAATTGTTGCTTAGATCTCTGTTGAAACTGTTGTCTCCCTGTTCTGAGGGACTGCTTTTCAATCTATCTGCAAATATACAGAGCTCAGTATATATTTTTTTTGGTTTTAGAGTTTATACTGTTAGTTGTTGCATAGATCTCTATTGAAACTGTTTTCCCCACCCCACCCCTATTTTCTGCTGTGTCTTCAGTTGGTATAACTGTTTTTTACAGCTTGTATTTTATCTAACTCAAGGATCACTTGCATAAAATTAGACCTGTTAGTGACAGCCTGCATTTAATTGCTGGAACCTGTGTTCTGAGGGACTGATTTCCAATCTATCTGCAAAAATACAGAGCTGAGTATATTTTATTTTAGAGTTTGTTAATTGTTGCTTAGATCTCTGTTGAAACTGTTGTCTCCCTGTTCTGAGAGACTGCTTTCCAATCTATCTGCAAATATACAGAGCTGAGTATATTTTTTTGGTTTTAGAGTTTGTACTGTTAGTTGTTGCTTAGATCTCTGTTGAAACTGTTTTCCCCATACCCCCATATTTTCTGCTGTGTCTTCAGTTGGTATAACTGTTTTTTACAGCTTGTGTGTTATCTGACTCAAGGATTACTTGCATAAAATTAGACCTGTTAGTAACAGCCTGCATTTAATTGCTGGAGTTTGTGTTCTGAGAGACTGCTTTCCAATATATATGCAAATATACAGAGCTGAGTATATTTTTGTGGTTTTAGAGTTTCTTAATTGTTGCTTAGATCTCTGTTGAAACTGTTGTCTCCCTGTTCTGAGAGACTGCTTTCCAATCTATCTGCAAATATACAGAGCTGAGTACATTTTTTGGTTTTAGAGTTTGTACTGTTAGTTGTTGCTTAGATCTCTGTTGAAACTGTTTTCCCCACCTCCTCCTATTTTCTGCCATGTCTTCAGTTGGTATAACTGTTTTTTATAGCTTGTGTGTTATCTAACTCAAGGATCACTTGCATAAAATTAGACCTGTTAGTAACAGCCTGCATATAATTGCTGGAACCTGTGTTCTGAGAGACTGTTTTCCAATCGATCTGCAAATATACAGAGCTGAGTATATATTTTTTTTGGTTTTATAGTTTGTACTGTTAGTTGTTGCTTAGATCTCTGTTGAAACTGTTTTCCCCAACCCCCCTATTTTCTGCTGTGTCTTCAGTTGGTATAACTGTTTTTTACAGCTTGTGTGTTATCTACCTCAAGGATCACTTGCATAAAATTAGACCTGTTAGTAACAGCCTGCATTTAATTGCTGGAAGCTGTGTTCTGAGAGACTGCTTTCCAAACTATCTGCAAATATACAGAGCTGAGTATATATTTTTTGGTTTTAGAGTTTAATTGTTGCTTAGATCTCTGTTGAAACTGTTGTCTCCCTGTTCTGAGAGACTGCTTTCCAACCTATCTGCAAATATACAGAGCTGAGTATATTTTTTTGGTTTTAGAGTTTGTACTGTTAGTTGTTGCTTAGATCTCTGTTGAAACTGTTTTGTCCCACCCATCCTCCCTATTTTTGGCTTGTAGTTTAAATTTGGTGGCTTTTGCAGTTGCCCGCCCCAATGTAGATTTGATCTGGGACACTCCCCCAGTCCCATCTCGTTACCACATTCTACCTAATAAACTCTTTCTGCACTTGCTTTTAGTCCTTTTTAATTTAATTGCATTTTTTAAACTGTGTTTGGTCTAATATTGCTACATACTCAAGTGTGCTAGCTTGCACTGCACGTGGATTGTTTTTAACTACTGTTTTTGCTACTTTTCTGTAAAAAAAAAAACTGTAAGTCTGTTTCCTACCTTTCCTGTAACTAGTGTTCCAGATACAGATTTGCTGTATCCAGGACTGTATGTAAGCTTCTGAGCCCCCCAAGCTTTTCTCTGTTGGAGGGAAGCCTTCTAGCTTATCAATGGGAGTGGTAAGCACTAGGTAACTGGTCTACCATATAAGGAGAGGTTCTGGCCCAGAAATTGTAGTTATTGGCCATTTGGGCAATCTCTTCCATCTCTCTCAACTTTCTGATTTGAAAGCCTGCATTTGCACTTGTTTCTGTCCTGTAACTCATCTAGTGCAGATACAGATTCTTAGTTTTAGTACTTAAATTTGCTTATTTGTGCTCAGCACTTGTTCAGAACTTTTAAGCACTAAATAAGCTACTAATTACTATAGCACTCAACCTTCCTTATTACCTAGAGGAAAACAGTTTTTGTACTTACTTTTCTCACTTGTTTAGAGAAAAACAGCTCTTGTACTCACTTTCCTCACTTATCTAGAGGAAAATAGTTTTTTTATTCAAGCATGTCCAAGGGTCAGCTCCCAGGGTTCTCTCCTGTCTATCTGATGAATCTGGGCATCTTGAGGCAATGTAGAAATTGCCTCATGTACACAGACAACCCTCTCCTCCTACCACCCAACACTACAACCTGTGAGAGATGCACTTATCTAGCCAAACTGGAGGTAAAGCTCTCTCCAACCAAGACTGAACTTGACAGTCATGAGGAGAGAGTAAACATTTGCACCATACCACACTCATCACATAGTCTCACTAAATCTACACAACCAAAATCCACACATAGTAACACAAAAACATTCGCGGAGGCTCTCAATAATAATCTGTCTAAGCAACAGAGACCTCCAAAGCAGAAACGCAAGCAACCTCCATCCACCAACACAAGCCACATGACACATAGCCCACAGACTCAGTGTGCCACTCAACCACAGCCAATAAGGCAAAACAACATACCCAACACACTAGTCATAGGTGCTCTATAGTCAGGCACACTGATGTCCCAATCACCAGGCTAAACAAGGAGAAGGTTACTGCCAGCTGCCTGTCGGGTGCCAGGATCTGCCACATAACCCACGCACTCAGGTCACTCCACAACAAGTACAAATATGACTCTGTCATTGTCCATGTTGGTGTGAATGACCTGAGATGTACCTCCCTGGACTACATGAAAAGAGACATGGAAGAGCTCTCCGATCCTGTAGCCCTGGCAGGCATGACCCTAGCCCTGAGTAGCATTCTGCCATCACCCAGAATGATACCACAGTACAAGGACAAAATGATTGACTTCAACAATTGGCTAAGCTTCTGGTGTCATTTTAAGGGGATCCAGTATGTGTCTGCTTGGGATGACATGGTCGACAGACCACGATGCTTTGCCACAGATGGCCTGCACCTGTCGCCCCTGGGATTCCGGATAATGGCTAAGGCTCTTGCTGCCCCTATAGTGTCTTTTTTAGGCAAGGTTCAAATAACAAATTCACCATCATAACAGGAACAGGCAAGCAAAAAAAGTCTAAATCTCAAAATGCACTCACTCGAGGCACTCCTTAAAATGGAGAATATCAATATCTGTGCAGTGACTGAGACTTGGTTCAAGACTCCAGAGAGCACCCCTGCACTACCAGGCTATAACTCATACCACACTTTTCGGCCATGTAACCTGGACCGAAACACCAAAGGCGGAGGTGTGTGTCCATATTCATTAAGGATATTCACACATGCAGGCTAGTTGCTCAGCACAATGCATCCGAGGTTATCCAAGTGCAACTAACTCTGGGCAAAACTGCAATCCAAACTGTAGCTTGCTACAGATCCCCCACCATGCCCCAGGATTCCCACTCCTCTTTTCTTGATGTACTGGAAAATATTAGGGTTCAACCAAGCACCCTAATAATGGGTGACATCAACTACCCCACCATTAACTGGGAAAACTACTTGTGTACCAACTCCTTAGCTCAACGCTTTCTAGAATTCATAAACTCCAATGCCCTGGATCAACTTATCCACACCCCCACCAGGGGCAACAATATCCTAGACCTAGTCATTACCAACATGAGTGACCGGTGTTCCACACCTGAAATCAACTCCTCGTTGGTCCGATCCAACCATAAGCTAATCACCCTTGATATCCACATCCCACCCCCACCCCCATTAAGGAAACCACAGTAAAAAAATTCTCCAAAGCCAACTTCATGCTTCTTAAGACAGAAGTGGTGAACTTCATGACACCCATGCAGATGGACAATACAGTTACAACTGCTGAATCCTACACAAATGCACTCTATAAGCACTTACACAAGTGCATGGATTGAGCTATCCCAAACAGAACCAAGACACTATCCTCCAAAAAAAGGAAGCCAGTCTGGTGATCCCCTGCCATAAACAAACTGTACAACAGAAGGAAGAAACTGTTGCAAAAGAGAGTAAAATATCATGAGTGGAGGAGCTCCCTGGTCAGCCTCAGTAAGAAGCTGAGATCCCTTATAAGATCCTCCAAAGCTAGCTAGAAAAAAAAATCACCACTAATTCTAAGGACAACCACAAAGCATTCTATAACTATGTCAAGAATCTCAATGGCAGCACCCAGATCTGCTCTGAGTTACAGCACAACGGCACGAAAATTACAGAACCAACTGATATTGCCAACATCTTGGCAGATAGTTTCAGTGCTAACTTTACCCCCTCTTCACCCCCTAAAGGGCTCATATCTATACAGGAAGAATGCAGAGTCCCTGTAATCACAACTACGCAGGTAAAAGCTGCACTCTCTAAAGCCAAAAACACAGCATCCATGGGACCGAACAACATCCCAGGCTGCATTTTACACAAACTTCAGAATGAACTGGCTCCCCAGTTAAGCACCATGTTCAATAATAGCCTCGCATCAGGCTTTGTACCCACTGAATGCCACACAGCAACAGTTATCCCACTCCACAAAGGGGGAGCCACCACTGATCCCGGGAACTATCGACCTATTAGCCTGACCAGCCTGGTCTGCAAGGCCATGGAACGTATCATCATGGAACTCATAAACAAAGACATTGGTAGGCTCCAAACTCTGGATCCCACCCAGTTCGGGTTTGTGAAAGGCAGATCATGCCTCCTGAACCTGATCTACTTCTTTGAGGCAGTCACCAAAGCCGTAGATGAGGGTAAGGTGGTTCACACAGCCTATCTTGACCTCGCCAAGGCTTTCGACACCATCCCCCACTCTGGAATTATAGCTAAACTCACAAAACTAGGTATAAATCCCTACATCACAAGATGGGATGCTAACTGGCTCACTGACAGAACCCACACTGCAAAAGTTGCAGACTCCAAATCTGACCTCAAAGCAGTGACAAGTGGAGTACCACAGAGTTCCGTCCTGGGACCTCTCCTGTTTGGTATCTACTTCTCTGAAGTACAGGCTAACACAGAAGGCCTCTGACTAATGAAGTTCGCAGATGACTGCAAACTAGGAGCCATAGTCAAGTCCCCAAATAATGTGGACATCCTACAGAAAGGCCACGATGAGACAGATGCCTGGTGTCAGAGCCATGGCCTCAAGCTCAATGCCAAAAAGTGCAGTGTCATCCCCTTTGGTAAAAACTCTGTACCCATGAAATACCACATAGGCAGCAATCTACTTAACACAGAATGATAAGAGACCTTGGGACGCAGGTAGACAGTAGTCTCTCCTTTGATAGTCACATCACCACAGTAGTCAGGAAGTCCTTCTGTGTGGCACACCTCATCATAAAAGGGTTCTCATCCAGGAAAAAAGAAGTCATTGTTCCCCTCTACTCGACACTCATTAGACCCATTATAGAGTACAACGACACTTTTGGAATGTACCTCACAAGACATGTGCAGCAGTTGGAAAGGCCATAGAAGTACCTCACAAAGAGGATTACTGGCCTCAAACAAATGCCCTACACTGACCGCCTCAAAAACTCCAGTTTTACTCCATAGCATATCACCTACTCTGAGGTGATCTCTGCCTAACATATAAAGCTATTTCAAACCCAGAGCTGTTGGACATGCTACACCTAAAGAAATCCCAGTCCCTCCGAGCTACACGTTCTAGGGACCTAAACGTCAGCTCCACAATAGACAGGACATGCTGGAGGGATAGATTCCTGTCTCAGAGACTTCCCATACTCTGGAACAGGCTACCCATCTATGTCAAGCAAAGTTCTTCATTAGCACTCTTCAAGAAAAATCTTGATGAGTGGATGGGAAATAGGAAATACACCCTGGGGATCACTTCTGTGTCTCTGCTCGACAATGGCACAAGAAAATAACTTTCTTGGGTGGCGTAAGCCAGGGAACCTTGTTGGCTAGGCTTACGTAGGCCCTTGGGCTAATAGCCTAGTACCTATCTATGAACCTATGCACACCCACAAACATACGCCCTTAGACATCCCTGCACACACAAAAACAGTCTCTCACCATAACATCCTCCCCACCCGAGCACACAAACTGAAGCACATACTCACCCATTCAAGCATAAATACACCAAACACAGCCATACTAACCCTCTACTGCAACCACCCAGAAAGACATACACACACACCGCACCCATCAGCTGTCCCTGATTTTACAGAATATCTTTGATGTCAGCTCTTATTTTTGCCCTGGCACTCATTAAATGAATTAGGGAGGATTATGATCCATCAATAATGCTAGACATTAAAGTTTTATGCTTCTTATTGCTAAAATAATGCATTGTAATTTAAAACCAATTGTTCTATTAACTTTCCAAGTAATTTAGACTATTATTTAAAAAGTAACTCTGGTGTCAGTTAGTGTTTCCCCCAATATTAGAGGTTTTGATCAGAAGTCTTCAGTGAGGGTATTGAGAGGTATGGCAGTCACCCTTCACACAGACGCACACACACACACACACACAGTCACTCAAGACCACTCATACTCTTGCAGACATGTGCACATGCTGACACAGACATGCACATATTCACACCGCCCCACCACTACATCTCCACTAAATGCCCCAGTATTTGCCTGTAAAGTAGTCTCTCCATTAAAAACAATGTTGGAATGCACCATTAATTAAGCACCATAATAATTCTCTTAATTACTGAGGTGCATACATCCTTTTCTGAGGGCATTTCCAGGGGAGAGCATATGGCTAAGTAGCATCGACCACTCCCCCACAATGTCAGTATTATTTAGCATGGTTATGGAGGCAGCCCATAGTGGTGATTCTGTCAACCATGTGTAGTCACTGAGGAGGCTCTGCCTATGAATCAGAAAAGGCATCTGTCAGTGGTTTTCTGCCCATGTTAGGGCTCACTGGTGGTAGTAATAGCTCATACCCTTACTCATCTGGACTAAGTGCTGAACAAACTGTTGTAGTCCAAACACAGTGTATTTCACACCTGTGTGCCTGCTAAAACAAGCTACATTAAAATGTATTTATAATTAAAATATTAACATTAAACTCAGACTTTATGCTGTCCGATTTATTCACAGCTAAGCAATAAACACACTGTCAACATTCAACAGAACAAGAAAACCAATGATCACATCCAGAGAACATGGCTCATGAAATTATGCTCCTGTCTACTACAATCAATTTCCTTTCTTTACACCATAAGTACTCCAGTTCATAGGTAGTTACTAGGATTGCAGCTTAGGGGACCACTGAGAAGCTTAACCCAAACTTCCAGTTGCCCCAAAATGCTGTCTGGTTAAGTGACTTGATCAAGGACGTGGCATAAATGTGAGATAAAACCAGAGATGCTCTGCAAAACCAGAGTCAGATAAGAGCAGACTACTCCAAATCATTAAAAAAGTTAACATAACAAAAGGTTTTGCATCAATATGTAACTTGTGTTACAACATTAATAGAACAATGGTGAGCCAGAGGGAAGCAGAATGTAAGAAACTATAGCTGTTGTTGGTAGGTCTTGATGTAGAAAAATAATTTGAAAGAGTAAGCTGGAATTTTATGAGTAGGGCAATGGAATCATTTGCATTCCCTGATACAAAAATAAGGTTAATTAGGAGGATATATGAGGGATGAGACACAAAGATTAAAATGGAAGGGTTCCTCTCTGATAAGTAGTGTCTGAACAGAGGAACCAGGCATGGGTGTCCTCTTCCCCCTTTGTTATTTGCATAATATTTAGATCTATTGGCAAAGAAAATAAGGGACTCAGAAATGCAAGGATATAATTGGTGTAGTAAGCAAGAGAAGTTGGCTTTATTTGAAGGCAATATTATTTTGTACCTGATATAACCAGAAAAGGATATATCAGTGTTATGGAACATTCTGAGACAGTTTCAAGTCTTTTCGGGATATAAAATTAATGAAGACAAAACAAAGGATATAGCTATAAACTATGTACCCACACATGAATTGGTCCAGTAATACCCATATTTATGGGCACATGATAAAATTAAGTATTTAGGAGTATGGGTAAAAAAGGATTCTGTTATGGTAGCTAACGGAAGAGACTAATCAAAAGGATAATAAAAAAACTGAGAAATTATAAGTTCTTGTTTATGGATATTGATAGCAAGATACAAGCAGTGAAAATGTTTTTAGTCCCTTTAGTTTTATATACAGGTCAGGCATATTTTATATAGAGAATTGTGAAACAAGGCAAAAGGAATAGAAATGCAATGAAAAAAAAAAAGAAATAGACACATTTTGGAGAAATATCTATGAAGACCCTGTGGAATATAACAAAGATGGATAGAAGAAGTAAAAGAAATAGTAAGAAGTTGAAACGTACAGGATATGAAATGAAATGAAGTAATGGCCAGAGAAATTGGAACAAAATTAAGAAAAGCTCCTAAATGGAAAACCCCAGACCCAGATGCAGTACCTAACTTCTGGTTAAAATTATTAATACCTTTACCTGAAGATTTAGCCTTGAGTAAGAACTACCCATAAGCACATCCCAAACAGACACCAACCTGGTTAACAACAGGAAAAAATGATACTCTCCTCCTTAAAAGTGAACCTGCAAGCTGTCCTAAAAACTATAGACCAATAACTTGCCTTATGATGATGCCAACAGAGTTTATAGTCTTTTAGAAGAAAACTCAAATATGGCAATAGAACAAATGGGTAATAAAAGAAAGTCATATTGAACAAAGGATCATTTGTTGTTAAAGTCATAATGGAGAATTGTAAAAAGGGGAAGACTCTAACTATGGCATGGATAGACTACAAAAAAGCATTGGACAGTATCCCATATTCCTGAATAAAAGAGTGCTTACAGATATAGAAAATGCACCCTACACTGATCAATTACATTACAGAGTGCATGAAGCAGTAATAAACCACTTTGCACTAAACCATGATAAAGGACAAATTATTATCCCAGGGATAAAAATTTAAAGGGGTATATTCCAGGGTGCTATTTTGTCTTGCCCGTAACCTATTAAGCTGTCTACTTAAGAAATTAGGTCATGGTTACAGATTGGATCCCAGAAACCAACCAAGTGTAAAGACTTGTGTCTTCTTTTTATGGATGATTTACAACTGTATAGATCATCAAATGAGAAACTAAAAGAGCAACTACAAGTGGTCAAAACTTTCTCA
This sequence comes from Protopterus annectens, assembly GCF_019279795.1. Lineage (NCBI taxonomy): Eukaryota > Metazoa > Chordata > Ceratodontiformes > Protopteridae > Protopterus > Protopterus annectens. The sequence continues at coordinate 161,713,198 of NC_056739.1, forward strand.
GATGATATAAGAATGTAATCTGGTCTTGATAAATGTGCAAAAGCAACCATTAAAGCAGGAAAGCTGCACCACCACGGAAAATATCAGTCTGGGACAGGAATGTAATATGAAGGAACTTGAACAGGAGGGAGTGTATAAATATTTGGGAAATGATGAAGGATCAACAATAAAACATCAGCAAATGTGAACAAAACTTAGAAATATTTTAGAAGACTAAAAATAACACTGAAAACAGCCCTGACATCTAATAACAAAGTCCAAGCTATAAACCAATTTGCTCTTCCTGTTCTAACTTACAGTTTGGGGTGATGGACTGACCACAAAAAGGTATTGTATCATTTGGACAGGAATATAAGAAAAATGATTCACGCTTATGAAATGATTTATAAAAATCAATGTGTACCAAGATTATGTATTCCCTGTTCTGAAGGAGGTATGGGCCTCTTCAAAATTAATTACATGTATAAATCTACATATCTGCTGAACTCACAAAATCCAAACATAGTGAAAGTTTTAAAAAAGTCTAAGATGACTTCCCTGCTTAATTTAGCAATTTAGTAGAAGCATACTGGTATCAAGTGGAAATGGAAATAAAACCAGAATTAGACAAAAATCAGCCAGCTACTGAATGTGCCAAAAAGCAAGAGAAATAATATAAGGTAACAGATTAGATGAGAAGGCAAGAAATGTGGAAAAGGGATAAATATTAGTTGCAAGTACAGAAAACTCCTGAAACAGCCTCATGTCGATCAGGATCTAATGCAGGAATGTTTAAGGAGAGGTGAATTTAAACCAAAAGATGAAAGGTTGATATTGGCAGCCCAGTATAGTGGACTATGTACACACTGGAACATGTGGCAGAAACAGACAAATGCAGGTTTTGTAACACAGACTTGGAAACAGTCGCACATCTTGTTGCAGGGTTTGATACACTAATGGTAGAGGGCCTGTATATTGCATTGGAGATTACTGCAGTGGTGGTGCTGCGGTAGCGTTGTCGCCTCACAGTAAGACGTCCTGTTCGATTCTCAGCTAAACAGTCTTCTATGTGGAGACATGCGTGAATGGGCGTATTTTCGTTGAAGGTTGTGCGTCAGAGCTGGCAACTCGGTACGTAAAAATCTACTGCCAATCATTAGCGGACTGGAGTTCCACTGTGGTGACCCCTAACCGGGAAAAGCCGAAAGACACAACAACAATAAAGAAGTAACTCAGAAGCAGTGGAAACATGAGCCACAAAGTATTATAGGGAATGATAAAATTTGTATCAAATGGGATCACGTATTACCAGCAGTTTAAAAACTACATGTGAAAAAAACAGATATAGTAGTCTATGAGAAGAAGACAAAAGTAGCATTGATCACTGAAATTGTTACACCTAATGATTACAGTGTCTTACGTACAGAGAGATACAAATTCATAAAATACTAAGACTTGTAGGCAGAAATGAGGGCAATGTGGAAGGATACACAGACAGTTCCAATGGTAGCAGGTGCAATGGATCTCATAAGAAAGAATGTACAGTCATATTTAGATATGCTACTGATACTTGTTACTCTGTATGAATTAGAAAAGTTAGTCAATTCTGGGCACATTGCAGTTGCTGCAAAGAGCACTTTTGGCTAACATCAAAGACTGAAACAATACTAATTTCATGACTTTAATCATATTTTGAATTAGGAATGGGGTCCATTCCTGTCATGGTATTAGAAACCAAAAAGACTTAGAGAAATTAAACAGAAGAGATGTGGAGACAGGTCTAATATATGCTTTTATAGCCTGACATTTATGCAGTAACATGAACACTTGCTGACTGTACTGTCATAATATATAACATATTTATATTTATATATACCTATACTTATACACACACACACACACACACACACACACACACACATATATATATATATAAATATGTGTGTGTGTGTGTGTGTGTGTGTGTGTGTGTGTGTGTGTATATATATATATATATATATATATATATGTTTTCCAAATCTCATATCCATTTTTCATGTATTCATCAACATATTATTATCCTATGCCCATATGGTCAATTTAGTCAAGTTCTTTTGCAGACATGCCTTCTCTGTAACACATGTAATCTGTTTACCCAATTTTAGGTCATCTGCATATAGATTGTAGAACACCTCAGATGAAAAAGTTAGGTCTGAAAGATAAAGTCTAAACAAGTAAGGGCCTAGGACAGAGCCCTGTGGGACACCCTGACAGTAACCAAAAATTTTACCTGTCCATTTGCTGTATGATACTTGCCATATCCTATTTGTAAGCCATGCAGCTATCCATCTTATCAAGAGTACATTGATACCTAGTTGTTCTAATTTATTGATCAGTGTTTTGTGCATGACCCTGTCAAATGCTGAAGTTAGATCTATATAAATTACATCACAGCACAATTTTTCATACATAGCTGTTATTATATTTTATAGAACATCATGTTACAGGTAGTAATATAACTTTTTTCAACATATGCATGCTGATATATGGTTTCAAGTCCCAACCTGTTGACGTCTTACAATAACTTATCGAATATTACTTTCTCCATTAATTTTCCACAACGTGAAAGTAGACTTAATGGTCTATATGACTCGGGGCTTGTCCTACTCCCCTTGCCCTTAAAGACAGGTTTAATAAGTCCATATCTCCAATCTTGAGGAATCTCCCCATATTTATATGACCTAGTAAATAATAGATATAATGGTACTGTAAGTTCTTCTGAAGTGTTCCCAGGTCACTATTACTAATTCGGTCTCCTCCATGTGCTTTGTTTGGAAACAGTTGGTGCACTTCTTTTTCAATGTAGTCTAATTTGATTCCAGTATCTGAGGTTACCTGGATGTCAGAAGGACGACTTATCACCCCCTTTGTGAAGCCAAACTGTTTTGCATAAGATTTTGTAAATATATCTATAATCTGTTGTGTCTGAGAAAAAAATTTGGAATCTGTACACAGTTAATCAATTTGTATGTCTTTACTCCTTCAGCATCTTATGTATCTATAAAAGATTTGCTATTATGCTCAATATCTTTATATAAATTTTCTTCAATTTTTTCATTGTCTCACACTGTGCTTAATTTGTTCATCCAGCTTGTTTATTTCAGTTTTCAAAGTTGTAGTTCAACCTGTCTTCCATTTCTATGTTTATTATTTGTCACATTAATCAAATACCTTGCACTTGCCACCATACAGTGGTTTTGCTTTGGTTTTAAGTATCTTGTTCTTATGGAAATATATCCCCTGATGTTGTATGCCTAGATCCTGATGTTAAACATTTTTATGATTTTTTGCACTCTAACAATTTATCATTCAAAATTTTCCACATTCCTTCTGCAGTTTTTCCACTGAACGTATTTTACACTGTGACTGTTTTGCTTCCATATAATGTTATTAATCTTGTGTGCATTAGTTTAGATTTCAGTTTGGCAGAATTATCTAGCAACAAATTAACCTTTGTAACCCCATGATCACTGCAGATCAATAGTGGTAAAACGACTTGAAGTAACAGTAATTTCTTTGGGAACATAAACAATGTCTAATATGTTCCATCACCTGGTAGTTTTTTTACAGTCTGAAGTAATTGTTGTTCCTGAGCATACATTATGAATAATTTCCTCACTAATGTTGAATGAATGTTATTCCAATCTGTTTCTGGTAAATTTAAGTCCCAAGCTAATATTATTGTTCCATATTGTGTTTCATGTAAGAAATGTATAAATTCCTCTAGGTCATCAGCATTTGACTTTGGTGGTCTATGCACTCCAACAATTGTTATATGTTCCAAGATTGTCGTTATTGTCACAGTTACACAGTCTATAGTATTAGTGTTATCACCAAACATGTAATAATCACAGGTCTCATAACTGTCTTTAATCCCTATCATAACACCTCCACCTGATTTTTTGTTAGAATGTCTGTTACAGTAAAAACATATATATATATATATATATATATATATATATATGGGATCCAGACACATACTCGACTAGCATATGTCCGAATCACAAAACATCGAACACACATACACAAAAGCACTTAACATCGACAAGCGCTTCCATGTATGTGTGTCTGTTTTGTAGATCGGACTACAGTGTGGGTAAGGGAAAATTCCCTTTTCCCCACTGTAGTGTGATCTCGGAGTGAGAATAATAAAGTAGGGGTGTGGCAAAGCCCCCCTGCAGAAACGTAGATTTTTTTTTTGAACTACACATACACGGACGCGCTTTTTGATGTTAAGCACTTTTGTGTATGCGTGTTCGATGTTTTGTGATTCGGACATATGCTAGTCGAGCATGTGTCCTAGACCCACATATATATATATATATATATATATATATATATATATATATATATATATATATATATATAAAACTGGTTTCCAGTCATTGTTCTTTAACCATGTTTCACAAACAATGACATCAATCTTGTGGGAAAGAAGCAAACTTTCCAGTAAAAAAGCATTATTATTAATGCTCCTAGCATTAACAACCATCAGATACACATCAAATGTTACTTTCTGTGAACTGTTACATTTTTGACTTGGCCAAAATCCTGCTTAGTGTTTGTCAAATATTGCAAAATATGTGCTGCAAAAATTTTGTTCCCTGATGTTGACAAATGCACGCCATCCCGTCTGAACACGTGTGCCCAAAATTAAGCTTAGATGCTCTACACATTTCCATTTTGAAAAAACGGGACATTTTTTCCATGTAGGTATTTATCCAAAAGATCTTTTCATTCACGGTGACCTGACTATCCTTTCTGTATATGATCTGTGAAAAATACGTCCTAACACCAGTACAAGCTATACTATCTAAGAGGGGTGTAAGTTCCCCTACTAAAGTCAGACAGTCCTTGCAGATGGGGTAATTTGTACCAACACGAATAAAAACAGATCTGTACTTCCATACATTAAGGCATTCCAAGGCTTGTCTCACATCTTCTATTTTTCTCCAGGCAAGCACAACAGTATACAATGTTCATTATGTTCTCTGCAAATATAAGTATCAGTTCATCTAATAATTGAATCTCCAGTTACAAAAATATCTTTTCTGACCAGAGCTGAAGAATCTTCAACTTCTAATACAGTAATATCTTCTGTTACAAAGGAATGATCTTCATCACCATTAGTCTTATTAATCCCACTGCTTTCATTATGTATTACATTTCAAGCACACAGTTCTCATCCAGGTGGCTTTGTACATCCACAGCTTGAGTCATGTAGTCAACATGTGTCTTGCTCTTCTTTTTTCTTACAGTAAGTTCTTCAATCCTTCCATCTTCAATTTTGATTTCTTCCTTTTCACCTGCCCCTTGCCTCTTTTTTCTACTTTCTCTTTTGGAAAAATGATGCCTTTCTCTATAGACTGGTGGTTTTCTGACAGAAAAAAATGTTACCATTCTCTATAATTTGTACGTTATGTTGTTCTGGCTGTACAAATTCTGAAAGTCAGATAAAAGCTGTAATTTCTTTATATTGTGCACTATCACTCACAGTTGTACTCCTTTCTAACAGTAAAGCTCAATAAATCACAAACCAGTGTAGGATTGTTTAGACTGGCTCTGGATTGACTTCTCTGCAGTCTGTGTGAATTTATAGCTGACTAGGCCCCTTGGGATGACTAGAGCTTGCCTGTCTAAAACCTATCCCATTCTAATAACCAACAGTGAAAATTAAAGGTACAACAACAAAATATTAATGAAAGTAAATGTTCTTGTCTATAGGCTATCCCTTCCTTCCTACAAACAGTGAAAAACAGTGTAAAAGAATAAAATATAAATTCAAATAAAACTTCTATTACCAGTCAATATATATATATATATATATATATATATATATATATATATATATATATATATACACACACATCTATATATATATATATATATATATATATATATATATATATATATATCTGTATATATATATATATATATATATATTTGTGTGTGTGTATATACACACACACACACACACACACACACACACACACATATACATAGATATGAACATATACATACACACACGCCACATGCACACACACACACACACACACACACACACATATATATATATGTGTGTGTGTGTGTGTGTGTGTGTGTGTATAGATATATATATATATATATATATATATATATATATATATATATATATATAGTTTCACTTTGAAACCTTTACGCTCAAATCTCGAGATGAAAGTACCGAAACAACGGAATCTCGAATGGCAGATTTCACACATGGTAGGTAAATACTTGGCCACCTGGAACCCATGATGAGGCCAACATGTCCTGCTCTCCACTATGGTGCAATCTCGGAGTTGGTATATTTAGTTGTGGGGGGGGCACAGCCCCCCCCCTCCACCTAGGTGAGTTTTACTTAGCTTGGAGTGAATTTCGGTGTAAGTTGGCCAAGCATTTACTTACCATGTGTGAAATCGACCCTTCGGGATTCCATTGTTTCGGTATTTTTGTTTTGAGATTTTAAAACTTGATAATAGGAGCTTCGAGGTTTCGAAGTGAAACCATATATATATATATATATATATATATATATATATATATATATATATATATAGCAACTTTAGAGTGAGAGTAAAGGGGGTGATCAGATAAAACTTCCAACAATAGGGTAGTCAGAAGTTTGCTCCCAATAAAAAATGCTTTTCTGTTTTATCTTGTGGTACAGTTGTCCAATTACTGTACAACCATGAGTACAGCTGTTATGTGTAATTAGGCTGTCAGTTTCCAGCAGTTTTGCCAGGTGGTTGTGTTTTGAGGTATGTATTCTTGTAGAGTCACAGTGGATTCAGTAAACCACGCTCTGCTATGTCAGTAATGTCAAACAAAAAAATATCCAGTAATATAGTCAGCATCATCAGTGTGAACAACACAACTCACTTGGTGTATACACAAATGGCCACAACTGAATGTCCTTAGCAACACGTTTAAATAAGCAACCTAATGACAATGTAATATGTCAATCACTCAGAAGCCACAGCCAAACTGCCCAACTGATACATTACTCAAATTGCACAACTCTGGCCATGGCAAGAAAGCCATCAGTTGCAAAACATTTCTCTACCAAAAAGTGATGTCATAAAAATTTATTTGCAGGCAAAAAGGCATGAGCTTGTCTTATCTCCGAAAGCATTTAGGTATGCATCTTTAGTATAGCTGCATAAAGATATCAACTCCCAACACTTATCTCCTCCATGTGTGCTATAAACAACAGATAAATAAATTCACAGGAGGCACCATATTCCTGAAGCACTGCCCAAAAATATGACAGCACATCAATATCTTCCCATTCTTGCTTACACAAGGACAACAGTTCCACCACCCCAGTAGTGTTGTATGATGTCACATGACTACACACCTGCAAACACATATGTGCAATGCATATGAAGCGAGTACCTAGGGAGTGAAGACAATGGAACGCTGGTAGAGCAGGTCACAGATGCAGCCACAAGTTGGGAGTTCTGTCACCCTTCCTGACTAAGCCTTTCTTAAATGTGACAGAAGACATAAAGACGTAGGGATGTAGCACTGCTTTATAAAGATAATATAATATGGTTTACTTACTGTGACTAAATCCCTGATTCTTACTGCTGTGAATCTTAGCCCGCATTAAAGTCAATGAAGGTAAGCTTCTTACTTTTGTCTGTATTTGCATTCCACCAAAGGAGAGGAATCCATCACTCAGGGAAGCCCTACATAGGTGAATCTCAAACCTTAGCTCAGAAGTCAAAATCCACAGTGATTTCTGTATTGGTTAGCTGTTAACTACACATGCCTCTTTACAACATTATGGTCTCAATAACTCATCTCAGAATGTTTTAGAACAGATAAACACAATGGCATGAAATGATCAGTTCTCCAGACACAACCAAGTTGTTATACATTCTAGAAATGGAAGTCAAGAACTTCTCTTGAAGAGTGGTGCAGTTGTGCCATCAGCACTTCACCATGGATCTCACGCTGTTCAAGTCTGTCTGCCAAACTTGTGTCTAAATCTAAATGTCCTCAAAACAAAATGTATTTTGCTTACGTATATACCAACCTCGTCTTCAGCTTCCAAAACTGCTTGTTACTTCTTTGGAATGCTCACCTGTTCATGCTATGAAATCTGCATAGCTTCTTGGGGTCATCTTGCACAAAAAACTCAGATTTAACCTTCATATCAAATCCATCATTACAAAAATAATAAGAGACATGGGGTATTCCATAGGAACAAGGCTTCCATGAGTGACTATATCAGAACAGCTACAATTTATTATGTTGCTGTTGTTCAGCCTCCTGTATACTTCCCGGGTAGAAACAGAGCAAGGGTGGGAAGAAAGGGGGTGTATACCGCCAGTGCAAGCAGTTAGGAGGCATGAGCTTTAGGAGCTTTGAAGGGATGTTGATTGCTCCACACCTGGAAGTGTTTTTTTTTTTTCTTTCTTTTTATGATCTTCACCTTTCTTTTGGGGGGGGGGTGCTAGTTGCTAGTTGGGGGCACTGCCCAGGTCACCAGTTGATCTAGCTACAAGCTATATATTAACTGACCTTTTCCAAACCACTACATATAAACATGCATTAAATTTTAACAGAATAATTTGTTTTGCTGTTGAGATATCTTTCGCTACACAACATTGTGAATATTTAAGCATCCTTGCCTGACTAAATATTCTAACCATTTGAAGCTCACCCAGTTAAAATGTCTTGAAGGCTATTACATTTCGATAAATGACTAGCACTGTCTAAAATACTGGCTTCATATATCCCCTCAAGACTATTTCACTCCACTGAAGTTTCCTTCATACATCAGAATATCTACAATTACATGAGGTAACCAAGCAAATGCTATCTACCTAGCAAAACATTGGAATAAACATCTTTGTGATATATGAGAACTTGCCACCAAGCAAGATTTCAGAATGACCATCTTGTCTTTCCTGTACGGTAAGAGGAATTGTAACTATGGGATTACTTGACCTAATTACATATTTGTTAGCGCCCTTCTACTTTTTCAAGCTATGTATCTGTCACTCCTGTTGATTTTACAGTTTGTCACATTTCAGGTCTCCACTTCATCTCTCACTTTGTGTAATTCATTACCCCTAACCCTTCTCTGCATCCCCTAGATTCTTTCTCCTGATTTTTCACTGTCCCCACTGTGCGCCATATCAAAGTTCTTCTGCTTCATGTCCTACTCTTCCCACCATCCTGTTTTTTCTTGCACTCATTTCCTTTCTCTGACTGTTGTTTCCATAAAATCTATTGCATATAATATTAGCACACAGTTCCTCTGGCTTGCGTTTGGTACATCTCTTGCTACCAAGTATACCGAATTTAGAGTTGATGTTTTTTTCTTCTTTTTAACAACCCCCCACCTTGCAATGTAAACACATCGGTCACTGTTAATGTGACACTCTGACCCCATGTACAGAACAATAAAAATGGGGGGGGGGGTGACACCAATATCAATAACACATATCCTGTTAACTGGCTGCACAGGTAATAAGAATGAATTTTATGTATGCAGTCTGCTCACTCTTACAACTTACAACTTAGAGCAGCAACTTTCCTGTTTCCACATTTGTTTTTTGTTTGCATTTATCGTGCTGTAAAATTACATTTCTGTTTTATGCATAATATACATACATTGCTGCTAATATACAAAAACATTAAAGTGTAAGTTTCAACATGTAGGGATTGGTATATGAATGTTTTAACTACAGACTGTTGATAATGTGAACCTGGTTTTGCATTAACATAGTGTTACATTTATGTTTGTGTGTGTGTGTGTGTGTGTGTGTGTGTGTATATATATATATATATATATATATATATATATATATATATATATATATATGTGTGTGTGTGTGTGTGTGTGTGTCTACCTTCATTAACTGAAAGGCCACTTACCCGAATTCCACTTGGCTGAGATGAATTCAACGAAAGCTGAAAAGTCCAAAACCACTAAGCACCAAAGTTTTTTCACCGGGAAACAAATCACTTGGCCACCAGGGTGAACTTTGCCCTTTTCCCCTGGGTAGTACAATCTCTGAGTTAGTATATTTAGTTGGGGGGTGAAGCCCCCACTTGGGTGGGTTTCATTTTTGTGCATTTTATTGTCTTACCCTGGTGGCCAAGTGGTTTGTTTCCCAGTGGAAGATGTTCAGTGCTTCATGGTTTCGGACTTTTCAGCTTTTGTTGAAGTAGTCTTGTCCGAATGGAATTTGGGTAAGTGGTCTTTTGGTTAATCAACATAGACCCATATATATATATATATATATATATATATATATATATATATATAGATATATATATATATATATATATATATATATGTGTGTGTGTGTGTGTGTGTGTGTGTATGTATATATATATATATATATATATATATATGTGTGTGTGTGTGTGTGTGTGTATGCATATATATATATATATATATATATATATATGTGTGTGTGTGTGTGTGTGTGTGTGTCTGTGTATGCTTAAAAGACCTAGCTAAGCTATAGTCTTCACTTTAAACCTCTTGTAATGGAGGTCCATGGGATATACGAAAATGACCCTTTAAGGACATACCAGTGTTTCAGCTCCAAGGCTTCTAAATGCTCATAAGTTTTCATTTTTTAAGCCTTTACAGATGTATTCAGGCCAAAACAATGCAAACCCCACTAGATGTAAATATGTTGCGTTTCACCCTTTTTCTTAACATCATTAGTACACCATAAGTGGATTGTTTGGCTATATTTCAGAAACACAGAGTTTAAGGCCAAGCTGGACGCCTGTAAATATTAATATGACTACAAAATATTCCAAATAACATCCAAACCAAAAGGCAAAAAAGGTCACGCAGACAAAAAATTGAGTAAAAACTTCCAAGAAATACCAAGCTAAGCTCGAATCTTCACTATGCAATACCATAAATTTCCTGTAATGGAGGCTTATGAGATGTATGGTGGAGGCCCATAGGATATATACAAATGACCTCGTGAGGACATTGAGGTTTAAATGGTTTATCTGTGTGACCTTTTTACCCTTTGGTTTGGATGCTGTTTGTGCACTACAGAGTGAAGACTCTAATTTACTAGAACTTTCCGTCACCACCAGAGAGACTGATCCTGCTCTGTGTTTTCTCAGATCTACCTGAAGTGAACATACTTATAAGTGCTGAACCCAAGACCAACCTCAGCAGTACCCCACTAGTCACATTCCTAATTCCTGATGTTGTCACTCTCTGGCAGCACAACCCCGTGTGTCCTATCATTTAACAATGCAGTAATCCAGTTCCTTAGTCTGGATCCTTCCTCCAGCCCCTTCAGGATTAATAACAGCATCCTGTGTGGGGATAAGTCAATGACCTTACTGAAATTCAGGTAGATTATGTTTGCAGTAACCACGTGTCCAAGTTCTCCTTTAACCGAGATAGCTCTGTCCAAGCTAGATAGTTCACTTTGCTGTTTTGGTCTACTGTTTTTGCCTCTCTGAAATGTACTACCCCTGTCTGATAGTCCATAGATCAGTAGGTCCATATGACAATGCCAGTGTTGTAGACCACAGTGAAGTCATGTGTCTGTGTCTGTTAGTTAACAATTATGCTCCTACAATTCTGTTAGGTAAGGGAAGACCACTTGCTTCAGAAGTCTGGTAAGAGCTCATAGAAAGGAAGTGGTTATGTGGTTAAATAAAAAATCTATGTCCCTAGTTTTCTGCATAGTGACAGTTTTTGGTAAGTGATGGAAAATAAACATGTATGATCTTAGTAACCAGACCTGATATCGTTGAGGGAGCATCATTATTAAACAAACATTAATTCTGGACTCTCTGTACTCTGGAACATCATGCAGTTACAAAGTTTGATTGGCCAAAAATCTCAGCTTTTCATGAGTTAGAAGGGGGACCATTTTGGGGGTAGGGAGCTGTTGCTCTACTACAATATTGTTTTTTTTTTCATTTGAAGTGAAAGACTCCTCACTCACCAGACTAGACTAGAACAGAGGGACTGTAAACTGTTTGTCCAGTACTAGTATCCATTATATCACAAGGTCCCTGAGGTCTCTTAAACTAGGCAAATACGACTGTGACCTACTGGGGGGGGGGGCATGTTTGGAGTAAATAACTTCAGGTGCTCCATGCCAAGGGACATGCAAAGAGGCATGATGGAACTTATTATGCATGTGTTAGAGACAGGAAAGGCATGTCCTTGTGCAGCATCTTGCCTTCACCCAAAAGGATGCCAAAATACCAAGACAAGATAATTGGCTTTAACAACTGGCTAAGTAGCTGCTGTCATTCTAAGGATATCCAGTGTGTGTCAGCCTGAGATGAGATGTTAGATGGCCTGAAATGAGATGTTAGATGGTATTTCCTATTTCACCAAGGATAGCTTACACCTTTCATATAAGGGCTTCTGTATACTGCTTAGAGTTTTTTTCTGCCCCCCTCATAAAGCCTTTTTAGGCAGACCCCCACTAATGGACATTCCAACAGCAAAGTCAAACTCAAATTCAGACAATATCAAGGTAACACTACTGAATGTTAGGCCGTAAATAGAAGGAAGCCAAAACATGAGGCCTTATGCAACTCAAAAACATCCATATCACTGGAGTTACTGAGACATGGTTTCATTGCAATGATAACACTCCCTCTGTACCAAGGTTTAGTGCTTATCATGCCTTCTCACCCTAGAATAACTGTGGGGAAGTATCAGTATTTGTCAGAAACATCATCACCTCATGTCACATTGTCCAAGATCCTTACTTGGAGCTCTAAGAGATCCACAGCACCCATGACAAATTCAAGTAGTACTTAATTGCTAGCTTTAGACCCCCATCAAAGTCCTCACAGATCTTGGAAATATCAAACCAAATTCCTTCTTGGTGGGGGTCTTTAATTACCCAAACACTGACTGGCACACTTAAACCTCTAAAAAATTGATATACTTGGTGTTTCCTGGATGTTTTTAATACCAAAACTAATTATAAATGTCCTTATATATGACAGAAGGAAAAGAAAAAAAAATACAAAAAAAAAAAAAAAAAGATTTGTCTGAGGAACTCTCCATAGGTTGGGGGTGAATGAGGCAAAATTACTTACTGATTAAAATGGTATGTAGATAACATTATCATTTCTTTGGAGATCCATTCCTTCCAGTTTTTGTGGAGCACTTTATCTTTTTTGTTCTTAATTCAAACTGTTTTTGGCTGACTGGGAGAAAGAAAGAAAAAGACATTTGGGTTAAGTGTGAAGGCTGAAGTATATAACATTACTGCTTAAATATGAACGTCTTAACAAGCACAAAATTTGAAAGACTATCACCATCTAATTCCTTGTAGATTTCTTGTAAGACGAGGCCATCAGGGTTGTTTATAGGTTCATAGGTAGGTACTAGGCTATTGGCCCTAGAGCCTATATAAGCCTAGCCAAAAAGGTACCCTGCCTTTTGCCACCCAAGAAAATTATTTTCCTGTACCCCTGTTGAGCAGTGCCACAGAAGTGATCCCCAGGGTGAATTTCCTATCTCCCATCCAATCATCAAGATTTTTCTTGAAGAGTGCCAATGAGGAGCTTTGTTTGATATAGATAGGTAGTTTGTTCCAGAGTATAGGAAGTCTCTGGGACAGGAATCTATCCCTCCAGCATGTTCTGTTTATTGTGGTGACAAGGTTTAGGTCCCTAGAACGTGTAGCTCGGAGGGATTGGGATTTCTTTAGGTGCAGCATGTTCAACAGCTCTGGGTTTGACATATATGTTAACATGCATGTTAGGCAGAGATCGCCTCTGAGTAGGTGATATGTGATGAAGTAAAGCTGGAGTTTTTTGAGATGGTCTGCATAGGGCATCTGTTTGAGGCTGGTAATCTTCTTTGTGAGGTATTTATGCAGCCTTTCTAGTTATTGTAGATGTATTGTGAGGTACATACCAAATGGGGTGTTGTACTCTATAATGGAGTCTAATGAGTGATGAGTAGAGGGGAACAATGACCTCTTTTTTCCTGAATGAGAAACCTTTTGTGATGAGGTGTGCCACATAGAAGGATTTCCTGACTACTGCGGCAATGTGATTATCAAAGGAGAGACTACTGTCCACCTGTGTCCAAAGGTCTCTTATCACACTTTCAGTGTTAGGTAGACTACCGCCTATGTGGTAGTTCATGGGTACAGAGTTTTTACCAAAAGTGATGACAATTTACTTTTTGGCATTGAGCTTGAGGCCATGGCTTTGACACCAGGCATCTGTCTCAGTGAGACACTTTTGTAGGATGTCCACATTGTTAGGAGTTTCAATTATGGCTCTTAGTTTGCATTCTTCTGCAAACTTCATTAGCCAAAGACCTTCTGTGTTAGCCTGTACTTCAGAGAAGTAGATACCAAACAGGAGAGGACCCAGGACTGAACCCTGTGGTACTCCACTTGTCACTGATCTGAAATCAGATTTGGAGTCTACTACTTTCACAGTGTGGGTTCTGTCAGAGAGCCAGTTGGCAACCCATCTTGTGACATAGGGATTTATACCTAGTTTGGTGAGTTTATCTGTAATTCCAGAGTGGGGGGATGGTGTTGAAAGCCTTGGCAAGATCTAGATAGGCTGTGTGAACCACCTTACCCTCATCTATGGCTTTGGTGACCTCTTCAAAGAAGTCTATCAGGTTTAGGAGACATGATCTGTCTTTTACAAACCCAAACTGGGTGGGATCCATAGTCTGGAGATTACCAATGTTATTGTTTATAAGTTCCATGATGAACCGTTCCATAGCCTTGCAGACCAGGCTCGTCAGGCTAATGAGGCAGTAGTTCTCGGGGTCTGCAGTGGCTCCCCCTTTGTGGAGTGGGATAACCGTCACTGTACGCCATTCAGTGGGCACAAAGCCTGAGGTGAGGCTATGACTGAACATTGTACTTAGGTGGGGTGCCAGTTCATTCTATCGTTCGTGTAGAATGCAGCCTGGAATGTTGTCAGGTCCCATGGATGCTGTGTTCTTGGCTTTGGAGAGTGTGGTTTTTACCTGTGCAGCCATGATTACAGGGACTTTGCATTCTTCTGGTATAGAGATGGGCCCTTTAGAGGGTGAGAGGGGGTAAAGTTAGCACTGAACCTATCTGCCAGGATGCTGGCAATATCAGTTAGTTCTGTATATTTAGTGCCACTGTGCTGTAACTCAGAGCAGATTTGAGTGTTGCCATTGACATTTTTGACATAGCTGTAGAATGCTTTGTGGTTGTCTTTAAAATCAGTGACGATTTTATTTTCATGACTAGCTTTGGAAAGTTTTATGAGGGATCTCAGCTTTTTACTGAGGCTGACCACGGAGTTCCTCCAATCATGGGATTTTACTCTTTTTTGCAACAGTTTCTTTCTTCTGTTGTAGAATTTGTCTATGGCAGGGGACCACCAGATTGGCTTCCTTTTTTTGGAGGGTAACATCTTGGTTCTGTTAGGGATTGCACGATCCATGCACTCGTGTAAGTGCTTATAAAGTATGTTTGTGTAGGCTTCAGCAGTTGTACCTGTATTGTCCATCTCCATGGGTATCGTGAAGTTTGCCACTTCTGTCTTAAGAAGTGTGAAGTTGGCTTTGGAGAAATTTTTTACATTGGTTTCCCTAATGGGGGCTGGGGGCGGGATGTCGATGTCTAGGGTGATTAGACTGTGGTCGGATTTGACCAACGAGGAATTAACCTCTGGTGTGGAACACTGATTGCCCATGTTGGTAATGGCCAGGTCTAGGATATTGCTGCCCATGGTAGGGGTGTGGTTAAGTTGATCCAAGGCATTGAAATTTATGAATTCCAGAAAATGTTGAGAAAAAGAGTTGGTACATGAGTAGTACAATATCATTTTGTAGAATTCAAGTCATGTCACTGAAATAAGTGACTTCTGTAATGCAGGCAGCAGCTTTATGTATGCATATCAGCAACAAGCTGAAAACTGGCCCATCTGTAGTTCTCACATTCTGACTTGGAGAACTGCATGCATAAAACTGCCTGATGCAATAATGCAGACTGAAGAGCGACAGTGGATAAATTACAAACAGGCAAATCCGAATTTGTTTCAAACTGTGTCAGTAAGCAAGTCAGAAAACAAAACCTAAATGTCCCTGAAAGAAAAAAAAAAAAGAAAGTGTTTACTACCGTATTTCTTTGTAAATAAGATCTAACCAGAGAATAAGGCCTAGCATGGTTTTCCAGGGTGGTCATAATATAAGCCCTACCCCAAAAATAAGCCCCAGTTAAGATCGTCAGCAACACATGATGGACGTGTTGAATTATAAAATAATATTATTGATACCTATTGACTGAGGTTATCGTACTCTGCTCACCATTTTCGGACCATTCGGACACCCAACTTCTTCTCTTTGCAGAAAGTCATAAGATTCTTTCCCTGGGAGTCCTCGATGATTCTTACTGTAACCCTAATCATCACTCACACTTGACAGTTGAGATCCTTGGCCCATAAACAGTGGCAAGTGTACTTTGATCAGTCAAAGTACAGACAACGTGCGTAAAGCACGCACACTTGATAACGAATGGCTGTGGTTGTGCCTTCTCTTTTTAACCGGCACCATTTTGTGTTGCCACTCCGGTCTCATAAGTCTTCAATTAACCCCCCCAAACAAGATGAGTGCAAAAAGAAAGAGCTATTCCGTCGAGTACAAGAAAGGAATCGTGGAGGACTGCCGAGGAAAGAATCTGACAGCTTTCTGCAAAGAGAAGAAGTTAGATCTCCGAATGGTCCAAAAATGGCATGCAACGTATGATAACCTCAGTCGACGAGGGAAATGCTAAGAAGTGCAAGTGTGGATCAGGTCGGCAACCATTACTTCCTGATCTGGAAGACATCATCTGTGAATGGATTGCTAACAGGAGAGCAAAGGCTGTGGTTGTGCTCAGGGCTGATATTCAAGCATTTGCCCTTGCAATGGCACCAAATATCCCCAGAAGAATTCAAAGCATCACAACATTGGCTGAATGGCTTCCTTCAGTGATATGAACTGTCTCTAAGAAGATCAACAACACTGTTCAAGTTGGAAGATACTGAAGTCATTAAACGTGCACTTGTGTTCAAGTGCTTTGTTGATGGCATCTACTTTTCTAAATACCAACTCTGGGGGTAATTGCTATGGATGAAACTGCAGTGTTTATGGGCCAAGGATCTCAAACAACAATTGATCAGAGGGGGTGCCTCGTCAATCTACATTCCCTTCACTGGTTATGAGAGTGCACGTGTTACCTGTATTTTGGCAATTCGTCTAGATGGAAAGAAAACCCACCTCTAATCATTAGTAAGGGCAAGAAAGATAAGATTGAGTGTGTTTCAGGCATTTACATTCTTGAAACTGAAAAAGCTTGGTGCACACAAGCAGTTATAAGGAAATGGGTCGATGTAATGCTGCCACTTGTTTTGTGGTGAAAGAAGTCTGCTAGTCTGAGATTCAGCCAGCACTCACCGCACTAAAGAAATTAGGAAATTCCTTGCATGGAGAAGAATAGATCAAATAATGATTCCCGCAGGAATGACTGCCTATCTCCAAACTCTTAATATTGCAATAAACAAGCTATTCAAGGACCATTTACACATGGAACTCAATGACTACATTGAAAATAGAATGGAGAGAAATCAGCATGGAAACTTTGTGAAGCCTAGCCTGCAAGAGTTTGTGACTTTGGTGAAAAATTCATGGGATAAAATCACTGACAGCTGTGTTGCCAATGCACTATGAGCAGGCTACTTGGACAAGCTCTATTGCTAGGCATGACAGATTGGGGCCATTGGTTCTACAGGAAATGGAGTCGCAAGAAATTCAGGCCGAAATTCGGGGGTTGGAGATTTATGCCAATGTTGCAGAAGAAGATGACATGACTGTATTTGAATAACTGTGAAAGCCAAGGTGTAGATATTCTGAAGTTAAAATGTTTGTTGCACTGTTTATGTAGAATTCTCACACAACTGTTAACGTGTTAATTAGAACTGTTGTCCAATAACAGAAAAGTACCAAATAAATGTCAATTTGTGTACATGAATAAATGTCGATTTTTGTACATGAATAAATGTCGATTTGCGTTCATGAATAAATGTCAATTTTTGTACATGAATAAATGTAGATTGTTGTATGGTGGGGATAAATAAGGCATCCCCTGATAATGAGCCCTAATGCATATTTCAGTGGGGGAAAGAGTATAAGACATGGTCTTATTTTCAGGGAAATACGGTATGTCTTATGTAGTTAGTAAAGTCAAAATGAAGTAAATCATTATTGACCCTAACCCACATAAAATACTTTCCATTCATGCTAAATGATCATTCTGAATGCAACACTCATGGTCTTTGGACTTTTGTTTATCAGACTTTTATTTTCTTGATTTCTATCAGAATACGTTGGCGCTGCACATACAGGGTTCTGTGCTTCTGAAAGTAATTTGGATAATTTCTTGCTGATACATATTCAGACAAATTATTCAGTACTCAGATAGGTGGACTGTGGTCAGAATTGCTAGCTTTCTGCAAACTCTGATTAGCTGTAGTAATAAATGAGGATAGAGTAACACCAGAAATTATGCTCTTTGCTATTTCTGATGGCAAGTATTTAGCACCATACATGTCTTATGGGATGGCAGGTGTATGTCTAATTTGTACTACCATTCTAAATTTATAGCTCTTACCTGCAAGTCAGGGATGTGTCACACTGATATTACAGGTTCTCCGGTTATTTCGAAAATCCAGACTAATACGCTTACACTTTCTCTTTTAATCAAAGGTCATGCTTTCATGAAGGTGCCTTGGCAAAGGATTTGGCTAGTAACCAGCCATTTCATATTTAAATGATTACACAGTAACATTGAGAAAGGTTTTCTATAAATATGAAGTGCTAAACGGCGCATATCAAAATAATGGCTAGGTGGGGATTTCCATGCACCTAAAATTAACCCTTGCAATTATTTGAAGAAGGAGCTTTTGTTTTTAGTCCTTGTTCAGTGTCATGGAAATGTAATGAAGTCAATAAACATTTCTGTAGTATCCTATAATAAAATAATAAAAATGCTTCTGGTTATTCTTTCCTTTTTATGATAATGTTTAATCACATCTTGTTAACTACTGAAGCCAATGGGAGTGGAAATACTATATGTGAATTTCAAACTTTACACTTTGTATATCTGATACATTCATGGCTACTTCTATGCATGTGTGTGGTCCGCTGATAACAGTCAACTTCTTGATGGTGCTTCCATCTCTGACCTTTCTGCTCTTTCCTTGACATCCAGACTTCAAAGGACATCAGTGTTACAGCAGAGTGGTCAGCATTCCTCTCTCCAGTACGGGCAAACTGGCGTCAGCCATTTAATCCCACCAACCCTGACCAGCAGCTCCAGTTCCCTGCTCATTGACTGATCCTGGGTCATCTGGGTCATATTCATGGCTTTATATCTCTGTACCACAGTTACATTTTCATTTTCCCTAGCATTTTCACAGGATATTTTTCTCCAACTCCCCCCATATCATGTCTTTTATCCCATCTTCTTTCCTTGAATAGCCCCATCTATTTCCTCCTTCTGCAAAACCACCTGCTTCTTTGTATTGCATTTCATTCTGCCAATATCACTTCTATAGCCATCTGCACCCCCACCTTAGTATAGCTCCACAGTTCCTCAGACTTTTTCCATAGGTTCATAGGTTTGATTGTCATGCTTTGCCATAACCCTGTGTTGATCATTTTTATTTCACATGTGCACACATGAGTGTATGTGTACATTTGTGTGTAGGGTGCCATTCATTATGTTGGAACACAGATGGCTGATTGTTATTGTATTCTGCATTACATCAAACACATTTAATTGATGTTTGCAGAATAAACTAAAAATTGGTATGTGCTTTTCTGTCTGAATATCTGCTTATCGGTGTGTGAATGTATGCTCACACATCAGAGCGTGTGTGTGTGTGTGTGTGTGTGTGTGTGTGTGTGTGTGTGTGTGTGTGTGTGTGTGTGTGTGTGTGTGTTTGATCTACATACTCCCTCAGTTGTTGGCTTAGTTAGGTGTTAGTGCATGATTGCCAGCAGTGGGGTAAGGAGTTTTTCCTTTTTTTCAGTGTTGTGCAATCCAGGAGTTGGCATATTTAATTAGCAGGGGTGGAGGGGTGCAGGGGAGCTTACCTCTCTGCAAAATCACTGTTTTTTAAGAAAGTGATTATTGATAGTTTTTTTGTTTGTTTGTTTTAGATGTAATGGTTTTGATGTATTGAAAGAATTAGTGAAATTTGTCATTTCAGTATAGACCCTCTGTATAGATAGATAAATAGAAAATTATTTTTTAAGTGAGTTAATCATTGACTTCTCCTGGAAATATATGGAAGTTCAGAAGTTCATTCCATAATCTTGGAGGACATTATTTAATGCATAATGCTATTTAGTTTGTATTACTTATATTTATTTTTAAAGTATTACATTTGCCAATCTAGTTTAACTCCCTTAGTAGACCAGGCAAAAGTAATTTCTAAGTAACCACTAAGAAACAGATTATAATGCATGTTCTTGAAGCCTTTCTGAACAGTTTAGGTTTTTCAATCCCCTTTTTAGGATTTTTTTTATTAATTTATTATTAATTCTCACATTTTGTTAATGCATGAAAGAGTTTTCTTAATAATCCAGAGCTTTTGCAGTTAATACATTGATAAGGGCTACAGGTCGTTTAATATCAAAACTAAAAACAGACCCATCGATATCAAACTTGTAATTAATCTAGGATATTCCATTTTCTGTAAGAGATTAACATCCTCAACAAGGGAAATGGCACTAACATTTGTCTACTGAAACAAAAAGGGTGCTACTGATTTCTGCTGCAGGGATTCAGTTCCCAAGCTCTTAAAGATCATTGCCTTGAAACCAGGGACTCTAGTATCGCATACAGGCTTGAGTGGAGATCCAGGTGCTCAAAAAGACCAGTACCAACAGCTGAGAAATATCACCAAACTATTTATTAAAATCAAGCAGCAAAAATAGCAAGTGATAGCAGTTTAGCACTTTTGTCTAGATAAAGACTTCTTCAGAACTCTTTTAATTTTTTTAATAAATCATTTGGTGATATTTCTCGGCTGTTGGTACTGGTCTTTTTGGGCACCTGGATCTCCACTCAAGTTTTTCATTTATTTGGTTTGGTTCTTGGTCTGTTAGTGAATCGCATACAGGCTGCCACACCTTCCCCAAACACAGTATTCACATTTGAGGGAAGCAAGTTTGGCGGTTTTGTGGAGGGACTGGGGGAGTGGGATGGGAGTGCAGATTAGGGCAGTACTCAGGAAGGTCATTTAGGTTTTGGGAGCAAGAGAGGAGTTTTGGGGGTTAGGGAGAGGATTTTAGGTTTAGGGAGCAATCTGGGAATTTAGGTTTATGGAGCTGGGGTTGGAGTTTTAGGTTTATGAAGTAAGTAGGGACTTTAGGGTTAGGGGTAACATTTTCAGTTTAAGGAGTGAGGACTCAGGTTAGGAACTGTGTAGAAGTTTTAGGGTTAGAGTCTGGACTGTTGTAGAGCTATACAGTTTCATAGGGTGAGGTGTTGGGAGGGTTATTCAAGTGGGTTCAGGTTAGTGGGAGTTAGAGCACTTACCTTTTCTAGCAAATGGAACAAGCAAATGCGTTGTAAGATACAAGCACACAAATACTTATAGTAAATCACAGCAATGTAGGTTTACCATTAACAGAGAAACAAGCAGGGTCATGACTGCTTTCACAAGACTCAAGGCACTTATAACCTGTAAACAAACTTGCATCATCATTGTAGACCAAGTCTAAAATCAATGCTTGCCACCAAAGTGCAATGGTTATTCTATAAGATGATGTAAGACAACTCCACTAAAGCTTCTATCACTTCCTTATACTTATTTCTAGTCTGTGTTAACATCTCAACAATAGCACTCCTTGATGAAATGGGGAATTTTGATGTAATGGATGAAAACATGCCAAATAAATGACTGGAAAACCACAGAAGTAATAAACAGTACTAAAGGCTATAGAGTTAGAAGCTAATTTTAACTCCACACTAATTTCTGGAATATCTAGGTCAACAGAGAAATGCTTAAATGACAAAAATGTAATGTTCTGTTGAATAAAACAGTGACACAACCACCAACCTTATTATAAAAGCTATTTTTTAATAGTGATATAATCTGGGACACCTAGTAAAAGGTCATGTGAATTGGAGTGTCATGTAGGCTCTGATATTGTGAAAATTTCTGCACTAGATTGTGATGCTCATGTATCTAAGAGTCTGATAAAATACATATCTTGTATATTGTGTGAGGATATTCTAAGGAATTTCCAAGAGAGTAGATAAAAACAAATAATTAAAAAAAACTACACTCCTGGCACAATACCCACAGTTTGTCCATACCTTTTTATGGATTATCACAGCATCTAAAATTCCCCTAAATCTGCCATACTTATGCAATTTGTTAAAAACAAATGTATAAATGTGCACATTGTACACACAAAACATAGACTCTTACATCCCTAAAGTATTAATGTCCACTGAAAACAATTCCCATAAACCCAAATCTGCACTAAGTTTTAAATACGTAAAGAAAAATAAAAAAAATAAATAGATTAGACTTCCCACTCACTGCAATGTAAAAAAAAATAACTTAACACACACTACAGATACACAGCTCCATAAAAACAACAATGTCCACCTAAATCAGCCCCGTAGAAATTAAATTCATTTTTATTAGAACAACAAAAAGTTAAAATAAGAAAAAGAAAAAGGAGGCAACTAGTCAATCAGAAAATGGAATTACAGGTGCGGCGCCTAGATAGCCAACTGAGAGAAGTGAATTTTGAGAGCTCCATAAACTACTATAATAATATGGGAAAATTTTATTATTTTCAAGTTTAAAACAAGAGAAATCTACAGATAAACTACTAAACTACATAAATATCAATGTTAGTGGAGGTATACAAAAATTTTCCTGTCAAGTAACTTGGAGATATATTGAGTCACTGAATATGAACAACTCAATGAATTCTCATCCAGATGCTGCTTTATCTACCTTACAGGATCTATCTCTGAAGATGGATGGCTTTAAAAATGACTTTGAAAACCTCAAATTAAATTCTCAAAAACAGACTGATACATTTAAGGAACTATTACAACACCTTTCAAAAATAACAAATACAGAGACTTGTCTAAATGACATTGAAGGAAGACTCAAAGAGGAAGAATTCCAAAAAGAATTTCTGCTTAAACAGAATATATGGCTGCTTAACAAAATAGATTACTTAGAAAACAGGGAAAGGAGAAACAACATAAGGATCTTTGGTCTGCCTGAAAACACTGAAGAAGACATTATTTCATTCTTAACAACATGGATTCCTGAATTTTTGGACTTGAAAGAGGGACTTTCATTTGGAATTGAAAGGGTACATAGAGCACTGAGGAAACCTGCCTCTAACTCAACAAATACTCCACCTAGATCCATAGTTATAACATTTCTTTCATTTCTGGACAAGGAACTAATATTAAAATCTACTTGGAGAAAATCACCCTTAAAATACAATTAAATCCTGATAAGATTTGACAATGATTATTCTTCCAGAATACTAGAACAAAGGAAACAAGTCTGGCCAATAACAAAACTGTTGAAACAAAACAACATTAAAGCACATCTGGCCTTTCCAGCCAAGATAAAAATACTTTTTGCCAATGAGATGAGAACCTTTAATGACTTAGAAGACGCTATTATATTTATCAAAAACAACAACATAGTGTCTATCCCAGAAGAAATGGAATGAATGGCCCCATATTCTTAAAAGATTAAAAGAAACAAATCCTTGGACTGATGCTAGAAAGAAGAAACAAAAAACTGATTTCAAGATAGCTGTCCCAAAAAAAATAACTCTTGTAGCTGCATCTCTCAGAGTATCAACTGATATGATACGTCACTTGTTATCTGTTTTTATTTAAAAATAAAGTAGAGTTTCTTAAACAACTGAGAAAAAGTAATGATTTATTCAGAATGTTCAACGAATACAATAATTCTTCACAAAGATAGGTAAGATGGCTTACTCTTTACATTATATATAAGCCAAAGCAACATTTAATACAAACATATAAGTTTCTATTCCCCTAATGAACTCAACAAATACTTTTCTTGTTCATTTTTCATTGATTTCACTTATAATAATTTAAGTAATTAATTAATTCAACAAGGTACCATTTATCAGTGTTCAGACTCAAATGTAACAAATTAACATCATATATAATAGCAGTAACAGTAGAGTGTTTTGAAAAAAAAAATACTGTCATGGAGACTAATGCCTTAATGATTTAGAAATGTCATGTATATCCTGGTTAAATAATAGTAGCAAGCTCTTAGTACAAATGTCATAATTATTCTGTCTAAATATAGTTAATGTCAATTATGGCAGGTATCACAGCTACGAGTGCTGTTTGATCAATCCTGATATGGTGTACATGGCTGCAGCTGCATCTGGCAGCTAGTACAAATGTCATTATTATTCTGTCTAAACATAGTTAATATCAGTTATGGTAGGTATCATAGCTTCGAGTGCTGTTTGATCAATCCTGATAAGGTGTGTGTGGATGCAGCCGTGTCTGGCAGCTAGTACAAATGTCATTATTATTCTGTCTAAAGATAGTTAATATCAACTATGGCAGGTATCATAGCTTCGGGTGCTGTTTGATTAACCCTGACATGGTGTGTGTGTGGGATGCAGCTGTGTCTGGCAGCTGTTGTATATTGCCTTTTTCATTTCCAGGAAGCTGTGGGTTACGGCTTGTGATCGAGGTTTACTGATGCTTGTGTTTTAGGAAGAGACATTTGGTGTTTTAGCCTGGATCCAGGGGAAGGGGGTGGATAAAACTGTGATTTGTGATATTTTGGCAAGAGAATAGTTTGTTTATACATCTGCTGAGTGAGAGGTGGGAAGGCTGGAAGAATGTGTTATCTCTTGTTGTGGCAACTTGTTGGGAGTTTTTTTTTTTTTATCTGTTTGCTCTCATTTCTTTTCCTGGCTGCTGCCTTGCTGAAAGGGAGGGAATTTACACTTCACACAAACCATTCTATCACTAGCAAAACAACACAACCCCTCTCCCCTACCCCCTCCAACTATACCTAGTAATCTGCCCACTGCATTTGCTTTCTCTCCTATCCCTACTTCCAACATAAAAAACTCTTATTGAAACTAAAGCCCACAAAACTAGCAGCTGACAACCTCCCAGCTGAGTACCTTAAAATTGCAGCTGAAGCCCTAGCCTACCCAGTTGCAATCCTGATTAACCTATCTTTATATGAAAGCTATGTCCCTTCACAATGGAAAATATCACACATTATCCCCCTCCACAAAGGTGGGCCTTCCACAGAATTCACCAACTACCGGCCCATAGCAATTCTGTCTCCTCTATCAAAAATACTTGAGAGATGCATTCACTCTCAAGTTCTAAACTGCCTCCTTACTAACAACCTTCTATCTAACACATAACATGGTTTCTGACCATACCACAGCACAACCATTGCCTTACATGCTTTTACTAATACAATCCTTCAACATAAAAACAATAGTTATTTCACTTTTGCAACTTTCCTAGACCTATCTAAAGCATTCGACATGGTCTCTCATAAACAACTCATCACTGTCCTCAATACTCTGTCCTTCTCTCAGTCTGTCACAAACTGGTTCCAGAGCTACCTGACTGACCACCATCAATCCATTGTTTGGCATAATGATATATCCCCCCAACTCCCTGTCTCAATAGGTGTTCCCCAAGGATCCATCCTTGGACACTTACTCTTCTCCATATTCACTAATAATCTAGCCTCTGCTACCAAACAGGCCACTCTCATACAGTATGCAGATGATTTCACCATCATCTGCTTAGCCCACTCCCTACCTGAACTTCAAAAGACCACACAGGAAGCCTTTTCCTCGGTTGAAACTTGGCTTTCAGATGCACAATTAATACTTAACCCAAACAAAACAAAACTCCTCATCTTCCAGCCCACCAAACACAATCCAAACACCCACTAATTTAATATTGAAGCTAATGACAACACCATTCTCCCCCCCAAAAGACCACACCAAACTACTTGGAGTTGAAATTGACAGTAACCTCAAGTTTGACATCCACATCTCATTAACCATAAAAAAGGTACAGAAAAAACTAGGAGCTTTATACAGAAATAAGCAATTCCTCACCAGAACCACCAATATTTCAGTTGCAAATAACCACCTTATCTCCACCCTACTCTATACCTCCCCAGTATTTACCAACCTAAGGCAAAGTGAGTTAGGTAAACTTGAAGCTTGCTACAACAAAATATCAAGGTTTGCCACTGGCGCAAACTACCGTAGCCAGCACTGCACCTCACTTACTGAACTAGGCTGGCTAGAACTCCCTCATCTCCTTCAATTGTACCAACTCTCACTTGCCCACAAACTACTAAATCATCCTCTAAAAGTCCCCTCCCTCCAAAATCTACTCCAACCCTATCATACCACCAGACCACTACGCTCTGGCAACAAAAATCAATTACAGGTAACTAGAACCAGGAACTCTGCTGGAGAAGCTCTCTTCTCCTACTCCATAGCAAAATTATGGAATACCCTTCCTCACACTATAACTTCTGTGTCATCACACACTAACTTCAAAGCTGCTCTAAAATCTCATGTAAAAGAGCATTGGGCATGTCCCTGTAACAAACCTCTCTAACATCTGTATCCCAACCTCTCTAATCCCTTTCTTCCACACCTCTAACTACCTCGGATTGCAGTCAAATACATTGCTTGTAAACCCATATCTCAGCTGTAATTCAAGGGTAATAGCTGCTAGTTCAGGTATTAAAATACTTGCTAGTCCTTATGGCACCAATGATATAAGTATTGTGCCATTTAAATAAATACTTAATTTCATTTTGAACTATAACTGTTTACTACTATTGTTAAACAAAACCTACCTATACTTCTTGTAACTTGTAATTAATTGTTGTTTTTATTGTGGATCTTTTCTGCCCAGGCCTCCACTGAAAAGGGACATGTGTCCAGTCGGATTTTCCCGGTCAACAAATGTAAATAAATAAAAATAAAATTTAGGCTTGAAGCTGCAGTGAAGTGAAGCTTTGCTTCAGGTGCATCATGAGCCTCTGGTATGCAGTACACAGACACACTAACAGAAACAGATGCTCCCAGGTTGCTATGGTAACAGAGACAGAGTGACAATAATGCTTAATGGCTCTGAGGAGCCTCCGAGATGACGTTTTTGGTTTTAAATATATATACATATATATATATATATATATATATATATATATATATATATATATAGTAAAAGGGTTGTTTTAAACCACATGTATAAATATTGATGGTCTCTCAACACTTCGTTTAGCTCATTGATTCTTGATTAAAAAAAATAATAATAATAATAAGCACAATTTTATATTTAAAATGTATTTTGGTCCAAACACATTAAGGACTTACATAAGAGTGGAAGTCTAAGTTATTGTGAAAGACTAAAAGCACTTGGTCTTTTGCAGTACCCTTTGCAGTGGTCTGGGAGGTGAGCTTGCTTGGACGTGTTGGGCATATGGGGATAGCTGATTCTAGGGGTGTTTGGGGTTGCCAGGAAGTGCTAGAGAGTCATCAGATTTCCTTCATGGAAATATCTGTGGGGAATGGAAGGTGTGTTGAATGGTTCACTGCCAGAGTGGCCACTGCATGGAATAGGCTAGTAAAATGGAACAGGACAAATATTGGTTTGGATATTTTAAGAACAGCCTTGAAACACACCACATGAACTAGTGAATGGTATTCCGGCAAAACTGGATTGGCATTGTTGCCCGTGCTTGAAGTATTGATGTGTGTATGTAAGGATGGAAATATACTTATAACAAATAAGAAACTAGAAAGGTCTCATAATTTAAGGTATATGGACTGTATAAACATGCTTGGAAGGAGCTAATAATAAGAATAAGCATTACAGCTTGTGGTCTCATAAATAACTAAGCAACAGTCAAAACACACACACACAATATTTATGTAATGTATGATTTTAGTAAATCTAGACATTAAATATATAATCATCATATAAGATGAAGCAGTCTGCTGAATTTAGATATTAAAGACAGGATTTAATAACATTGGCTTGTGTATAGTAACTACTATCTTAACTTGTCATAAATGACATACACTACATTGAACATCAAGGGGAAGCATGATGATTTTCTTATATAAGTAAATATGCATAACAAGTCATGTAATTGCTTTAACTTGAATTGTAGTTTTTGTAACCCATCTTGACTATATATAATACTTAAGCAGTTACCAAAGTAACTAATGTTTTATACATAACATCAAACTGACAAAGTTGTTCAAGAGAAACAATAGAAGCCTGAACTTGAAATGTCACAGAATGTAACAATCATATTCTGAAAAAATAGTATTAAATTGACAATAGACACTCATTTTAATAACATGGGCTTGTGTATAATAACAATACTGTTTTAACTTGTCATAAATGACATACACTATATTGAACATCAAGGGGAAGCATGATGATTTTCTTATATAAGTAAATGTGCATAACAAGTCATATAATTGCTTTAACTTGAATTGTGGTTTTGTAACCCATCTTGACCATACATAATACTTAAGCTGTTACCAAGGTAACTAATGTTTTATTCATGACATCAAACTGACAAAGTTGTTCAAGGAAAACAATAGAAGCCTGAACTGGGAGTGTCACAGAATGTAACAATCACATTCTGAACAAATAGTATTAAATTGACAATAATCACGCAATTTAACCTTTGCTGATTATGCAAAATAGAATGCTGCCATTAAATCTAAAATGTTTCAGTATATGCCATAAAATGGGAATTTATGAATATGGAAAGGGAACTTGTAAATATTAATCACAATAAGTGAATTTGTTGTTTTTAACCTATAATTTCACTTATTTTATAATAAGAAATGACAGATATGAAAATCCTTATGTGTAGGAAATGTGGGGAAGAGGAATGCACTGATAATTAAAGTGCACTAACTTTCATCAATGTCCACATAAAACAAACTTGATGCTTTAAGTAAATTAGCAACGAACAAAGTGATTACTTAAATGCTAGCAAACAATGAAATATAACTTCTGATATATCCAGTAAAATACATTGTATTATAAACATTATGTATAAATATTATTACCATCTATTTATATTAAGTAATACATTTTAAAAGACTTAATCAATAAGCGTGAATATGTTAAATAACTGTGTGCTATAATCTTTTACTGGGGTTTTTATATATGATACATCCTACTTACTCTGACTGAATTGCTTGTCATCTATTTTTCATGTAAATATTAATTGCATATACAATAAGTAGGCATTTATATTGTATTAGAATACTGTCTAATCTACAATAGTACTATATCTGTTCAAAATAATATAAATATTGCTTATTCTTATTACAAATATTCTCCATATGTAAATTCAATTTATGGAGCTCAGATGTTCTGGATTGTCAAGGTGTGAGTGATAATCTGATGGACTTAGGTTTGACCATCAGATTAGGAATGATTTTCATTCCATGGCTAGTGTGGATCTTAGTTTTGTTAACATTTATTCATTTAAATTTATTTCACAAAAACATTTTTAGTATGCCTGACCAAAACATTACTTTATTGGTAAACATTCAAAGTATAAAACCGATAATTTCCTTTAAAAGCTCAAACATAGACTTTATAGTTATCAGAATGTTTAATAGTCACAATAAAACAAAAAATACATAGTCTAAATAACCTAAGATGGATTTAACTTTATTATCTTTAAATACCAATGGCTTAAACAACCCTAGCAAGAGAATTAAATCTACAGAAATATTTAAAACTGAACAAAGCACAAATTGTATTCCTTCAAGAAACTCATTTCAAAACAAATGACAATTACAAATGGAATCCTAAGGAATATATAATATTGGTGCAATCCACTTACAAGACAAAGACAGAAGGGGTAACAATTTAATGGAAAACAAATGTGATTAACCCAGAAATCATTTCATTTATAAGTATGAAGATAAAGTAGGCCTTATGGCATTAGTAATAGTTAAATATAATAACAGAATATGGACCGTAGCCAATCTATACTGGTTCCCAGGCAATGGAACAGGAACTGTTAAAAACACTTGGATTTCATTTCCAATAATTATAAAGGCAACTTAATATTAGGAGGAGATTTTAACTGTTTATTTAATATTTCTGAAACTACAAATAAAAGACAGCTGCGTACATCTTCTATATCAAAAGCTTTAAACAAATGGGTAGAATCATTTCATGTTGTAGATACTTTCAAATTTAAAAAAGATAAATCTTTGTTGTTTTCCCATCAAGATCACAGATTTGGTACCCAAACTAGAACTGATATAATATTTGCTGCCCATGACTTACACTCTAAAATCATTAATTTCTCAATCACTCCTTGCCTCTTTGCAGATCGCAATTCATTGATAATAAAACTTCAAAATGGGTACAAACCATTAATCTTTAACTCCAAAATTCCAGCATATATAACTAAAATTAAAGAGTTGAAACCCTGGTTATTATTCGAATTACAGTTCTTCTTAGATATTAATTACACCACAAAGATAAATAAAATAATGATATGGGACTCATTAAAAGCTTACATAAAACCCTAACTTGGCCTAAAAACAGAGAATGGCATTCTAAATTATTAGATCTACAATCCAAACTTTTGTCAGTAAAAGCTGAAAAAATTGAAATCATTTGGAAATGAAAAAGAAAGTAGAAGTATTAAACAATAAATACAACAAAATTCTAACACATAAAACTAGTTTAGCTTCAGAAAAACTAAAAATTAATACCATGGCCACTTCTCCCAAATATCTACACAATTTATCCACAAGAATCAAAATACAATCAAAAGCTAATAACATTAAAAGTATCTTCCATGAAAAGAAAGGGGAAAATGTCTTGGATATAGGTGACATTCTTGATGCCTATAGAAATCACTATATGGAACATTTCCAAAAAGAAAATATACATATCATTCAATTAAATCAAGATGAAAAATGTTTGAATATAAAAAACACCAGAAAAATTAAAACTAGATCTGCAAGCACCCATATCCCACAAAGAAATTACAGATACAATGAAAGAGGGTAAAAATAATAAAACTCCAGGTATAGATGGCATAATTATGGAAATATATAAACTTTTTCCTTCAAAGATACTATCTCTCTTCCATAAAACTCTACTAGAAATTCAGTCACAAGCTTTAATACCACCCTCTTGGAGATATTCCTTAATCACACCAATCATAAAGGAAAACAAATCCCCAAACCTCTGTACCTCATATAGATCTATATCATTATTAAATAATGACAATAGGATATGTCTGACAATATTAACTAATAGAATGAAAATACCACTATCTAAAACAATAAATAATGATCAAACTGGATTTATATATCATAGACACACACATGACAATATTAAAAGGATAATTTATCTTATAGATTATGTTAATAAAGAAAATAAACACTCATAATTGGCTTAGATATAGAGAAAGCATTTGATTCCCTAAACTGGGACTATTTATTCAAAATCCTCATACTATTTGAATTTCCTGCATCTATATATATATATAGATATATATATATATATATATATATATATATATATATATATATATATATATATATATATATATATATATACACACACACACAAATAATTTAGCATATGTCAAGTTAGGTCATTTTACCTCTGAGTCTATACATATAACAAAAGGCACTAAACAAAGATGCCCCATGTCACCAATTCTATTTGCTCTGACTATTGAAATATTGGCAGATTCAATTCATAATAATATAAGACTCAAATGAATAGATGTTTATGAACAATACAATTCTAAAGTAATGCTATTTGCTGATGACATATTACTAACATTATCTAATACAAAAGAGACATTAGAAGAATTAGATATATTAATTGACAAATTTCACATGACTTCTTAGGTTCATAGGTTCATACTAGGCTATCTGCCCTAGGGCATTTATAAGCCTAGCCAGAATGTGTTTGGCTTTCGCCACCCATTTTAAATTTATTTTGCTATGCCCTTTTTCGAGGTTAGTATACTGTGCCTCTGTCTAACAGTGACACAGAAGTGATACCCAGGGTAAACCTACGATCTCCCATCCACTCATCAAGATTCCTCTTGAAGAGAGTCAATGAGGGGCACTGCCTAACCTGGACTGGGATTTTATTCCAGAGTGAAGGGAGCCTCTGGGTTATGAATCTGTCCCTCCAGCATGTCCTATTTATTTCAGTGCTGAGGTTCAAGTCTCTCGAGCGTGTAGCTCAATGGGATTTGGATTTTCTGAGGTGCAGCATGTCCATTAATTCCGGGTTGGACATGGCTTTATACGTCAGGCACAGATCGCCTCTGAACAGGCGGTATGCCACTGAGTAGAGCTGGAGTTTCTTTAACCGGGCAGCATATGACATCTGTTTGAGCCCTTTGATCCTCTTGGTGAGGTACTTTTGGGGTCTTTCCAGTTGCTGCAGGTGTCTGGTAAGGTGCATCCCAAAAGGGGCATTGTACTCAATTATGGGCCTGATGAGGGATGAGTAAAGAGGCACAATGACCTCCCCTGATCTAGATGTGAATCCCTTCATGATTAGGTGGGCTATATAAAATGTTTTTCTAACCACTTTGGCCACGTGGTTGTCAAATGAGAGATTGCTATCAACTTGGGTCCCCAGGTCCCTAATTACTTCTTCTGTACTTAATGGATTACTACCTATATGGTAATTTGTGGGCACTTTGTTTTTGCCAAAGGGGATGACTATACACTTTTTGGCATTTAGCTTGAGGCCATGGCTCTGGCACCAGTTGTCTGTTTCTATGAGGCCCTTTTGGAGGATGCTTGTGTCGGCTGGAGAGTCGATTATGGCGCCCAGTTTGCAGTCATCTGCGAACTTGGTCAGCCACAGTCCTTCTGTGTTGGCCTGTACCTCCGAGAAATATATACCAAAAAAGAGAGGTCCCAGGACTGAGCCTTGTGGGACACCACTTGTAACTGGTTTGGAGTCTGACATGGCTCCAGCAATTCTAACCATGTGGGTTCTGTCTTTGAGCCAGTTTGCAATCCATCTAGTGACATAGGGGTTTATATTTAAGCTGGTGAGCTTATCTATAATGCCCGAGTGGGGTATTGTATCGAAGGCTTTTGCGAGGTCCAGGTAGGCTGTGTGGACCACCTTCCCCTCGTCAATGGCCTTGGTGACTGTTTCAAAGAAATCAACCAGGTTTAAGAGGCAGGATCTGCACTTAACAAAGCCGAACTGGGTAGGATCCAGTGTTTGTAGGTCCCCAATATCTTTATTTATGAGGTCCATGATGATCCTTTCCATAGCTTTGCAGACCAAGCTAGTCAGGCTTATGGGGCGATAGTTTTCAGGATCCGTTGAGGCACCACCTTTATGGAGAGGGACCACTGTTGCTGTATGCCACTCTTTGGGCACATATCCTGTAGTAAGGCTGAGATTGAACAGTAGTTTTATGTTTGGGTTTAGCTCTTCTTGGAGTTCATGTAGGACGCAGCCCGGGACACCATCTGGTCCCATTGATGCTGTGTTTTTTGCTTTGGAGAGGGCGGCTCTTACCTGAGCATGTGAGATGTCAGGGGGGCAGCACTCTGCTGGGATAGATATTTGCCCTTTTGGTGGGGAGGGGGGAGAAGTTTGTGCTGAACCTGTCAGCTAGGATGTTGGCAATGTCTGTGGGTTTGGTGTATTTTTTGTCATTTTGGACTAATTCTGAGCATATCTGGGAATTACCACCCAGGTTCCTAACATAACTAAAGAAAGCCTTGTGATTATCCTTAATGTCCTGTGCAATTTTTCTCTCGAAGCTGGCCTTAGACAATTTTATGTGTGCCCGTAGTTTTTTGCTAATAGTGATGCCTTCCCTTTTTGGGATTTTGCTCTATCACTTAGTATCTTCCTCCTTCTATTGTATAGTTTATTTATGGCTGGGGTCCACCAGACAGGACGTCTGCCTTTGGAGGATTGGGTCTTGGTTTTATTTGGGATCGCATGATCCATGCATTCCTGAAGGTGTTCATAGAATGCGTTTATAAAGGATTCTGCGGTCTGGGCCGTATTTTCCACAGGCCCAGGGGCTTTGAAGGATTCCACCTCAGTTTTGAGGAGTGTAAAATTTGCTTTAGAGAAGTTTTTCACTGTGGTTTTCTGGGCAGGGTTTGGGGTCGGGATGTGAATATCCAGTGAGATTAGTTTATGGTCTGATCTTACCAGTGAGGGATACACTTCTGGTCTGGAGCATAGAGTCCCCATGTTGGTGATGATCAGGTCCAGTATGTTTCCCCTCTTGTGGGAGTGGTAACAAGTTGTTCCATAGCATTTGAGTTTATAAATTCTAGGAACCTTTGGGCTAGGGTGTTGGAGCTAGAGTAATGCTCCCAGTCTATGTTTGGGTAGTTGAAGTCGCCCAATATAATGGTGTTTGGAGAGACCTTCATATTTTCTAGTGTTCTCAGGAAGGCTGAGTGGGGTTCCTGGGTTTGGGAGGGTGGTCTGTAGCAGGCTATAAACTGGAAGGCAGTTTTACCCACTGTTAGTTGCACATGGATAGTCTCTGATGCTTCGTGCTTTGCCACCAACCTGGAGGTGTGGGTATCTTTGATGAATATCGATACTCCCCCTCCTTTTGTGGTTCGGTCCAAGTTTTGGGGCCGAAAAGCATGGTATGAGGTATAACCTGGTAGTGCTGGTGTGCTCTCGGGAGCCCTGAACCAGGTTTCTGTTACTGCATAGATATCGATGTTCTCCATGCTAAGGTGAGTTTCGAGTGCATGCATCTTGAGGTTTAGACTTCTGGCATTGAGTAGCATTACTCTTAGTTTCTTATCCTTTGTGATACCTATGGAGGTGGGTTTGTCTTTTGAGCCTTGCCTAAAAAAGGCACTATGGGGGTAGCAAGAGCCTTTGCCAATATCCGAAAGCCCAGGGGTGACAGGTGCAAGCCATCCCTAGAGAAGCATCGTGGCTTGTCGAGCATATCATCCCAAGCTGACAGGCATTGGATCCCCTTTGAATGACACCAGTACTTAAGCCAATTGTTGAAATTGATCATCTTGTCTTCATATTGTGGCATCATTCTTGGTGAGGGTAAGATGCTACTCAAGGTCAGGGTCATACCGGCCTGGGCGACATGCTCAGAGAGCTCCTTTATGTCTCTTTTCATGTAGTCCAGGGAGGTACGTCTCAGGTCATTCACACCAGCATGGACAATGACTGAGTCATATTTGTACTTGCCTTGGAGTGACCTGAGTGCTTGTGTTATGTGGCGGATCCTAGCGCCTGACAGGCTGCTCACCGTGACCCTCTCTTTGTTCAGCCTGGTGAGCGGGACATCAGTGTGCCTGACGATAGAGTCACCTATTACAAGTGTATCAGGTGTGTTGTTTAGTCTTAAGGGCTGTGACTGTTTGGCATACTGGCTTTGTGAGATATGTGTTGCACGTGTTTTGTTTTGGGGTAGCAGCTGCTTGGGTGTCTGCTTTGGAGGTCTCTGCTGCTTCGGCAGATCTTTATTTAGAGCCTCCAAGTATGTTTTTGTGTGATTATGTGTTTGGTTTGATGTCATGGTAGGTCTATGTGAGACTGGAATTGTAGTCAGTGTGGTTTCCTTCTCCTCCTGACTGGTTATGCCAGTACTGAGTTGAGAGAGCTTAGCTTCCAGTTTGGCTATATGGTTGCATCTCTCACATGTGTTGGAATTTGTTGGGAGGAGGAGAGGGTTGTCTGTGTACATGAGGCAGTTGTAACATTGCCTCAAGATTCCCAGATTCACCAGCTGGACCAGAGAGGAGATTGACAACTGACCTTTGGACATGCTAGAATAATATTGGGAATTCCTTAATAATTGAAAACCAGGGCCAATGGGGAGTGAGGGTGTAGTGCTTTTTGAGCAAGTGCCAGGTAACTTATGTGCAATGTGTTACAGGTAACTTAAATGCAAAAACGACAAACAGTAACTTTCTTTCAAGTAAAACAAGAAATTAAGTACAGTAAGCAATGCAGATATCACTAGTGATCCACAGAAGTGCTGAGAAGCCGTGTATTAGGTGGAATTAGCGTTTCAGGGAAATAACAAGCAAACAAACAACAAGCATATAAACAAAGCTAGATTCAGCAGGCCTGGATCTAGTCTATGCTACAGCAAACAAGGTGTACCAATTTCAGTAAGATACAGTTCAGATATTCAGGCACTATAAACCTTTAACCAGAAATTCCCAGCTCAGAAGGGCAGAGTCCAGCCTCTTCTCCCACAAGAGTGCAGACCACGAACCCTCTTAATGTAAAATAACTGGCCTGAAAGCCCAAGTGCTTAAACCAGAATTAATACACTTTTAGAATAACAGACACTGAGCCCTCAATCAGCAGTTCCCTACCTAGAAGGATGTAAGCTACCTGTTCTGCCACTACAGCGCAGACCACAAACCCTCTCAGTGCAAAACAACTGGTCCGAAGCCCAAGTGTTTAAACCAAAAGGCTTGGAATGAGTTACACCAAGCAGTAATAAATACAATTGAGTACTTTTAAGATGATGCAAAAGTAAAAAAAAGTAGGTAAAAACAAAAGTACAGTAAAAGCAGATTAATTTTTTTTTTCCTGAACAAGTGCTGAGATCAAAGAAACAGATTTGAGTGCTGAAACTAGAAAACTGGCTAGTTATAAGGAAAAAAAAACTAAGCTAGAAGGCTTCCCTCCAACACAGAAGGGCTTGGGGGCTCAGACACCTACAAATAGTCTATACCACTTAACAGGAAAGGCAGGAAACGAGGTTAATTTTTTTTTTCTGTTTCCCAGATGCTCTCTTTGTACACAGTAGGAGTGCCTGAAATCAGAATATGATCTCACTGCACTCAGTTGAGTGAGCAAATGAGATGGGCCCAGAAGGAGTATCCAAACACAAATTTACAAGAGGGGCTGGCAGTTGCAAGGCCACTAAGATTAACACCAAAACAAAAACAGGGAGGGTGGGTGGGACTAACTGAAGAGCAGAGTGAAAACTTCCGGTTTAGTTAATATTCCTTCCACACAGTTAAAATCAATTTAAATACTGTATTTTTTGAAAAAAAAGAGCAGATAAAGGTACTTAAATTCTCTTATACGTCCAGTTGAATATAGCAAGTTCTTAGCCGGCCAAAGCTGAGGTTTTTAAGCAGAAAATATTTCACACTGTACCACTTAAATAGGCAAGGACAGGAAATCAAAGAATGTGACTACCCCCACACCTGTAATTACTAGCAAATAACAAAATTCAGCAAACACTGACTAACTTCCAGGTCATCTAATATTCCTTCCACACAGTTAAAATCAATTTAAATACTGTATTTATTTGAAAAAAAGAGCAGATAAAGGTACTTAAATTCTCTTATACGTCCAGTTGAATATAGCAAGTTCTTAGTCGGCCAAAGCTGAGGTTTTTAAGCAGAAAATATTTCACACTGTACCACTTAAATAGGCAAGGACAGGAAATCAAAGAATGTGACTACCCCCACACCTCAGCAAACACTGACTAACTTCCAGTTCAGCTAATATTCCTTCCACACAGTTAAAATCAATTTAAATACTGTATTTTTTTTAAAAAAAAAGAGCAGATAAAGGTACTTAAATTCTCTTATACGTCCAGTTGAATATAGCAAGTTCTTAGCCGGCCAAAGCTGAGGTTTTTAAGCAGAAAATATTTCACACTGTACCACTTAAATAGGCAAGGACAGGAAATCAAAGAATGTGACTACCCCCACACCTGTAATTACTAGCAAATAACAAAATTCAGCAAACACTGACTAACTTCCAGTTCAGCTAATATTCCTTCCACACAGTTAAAATCAATTTAAATACTGTATTTTTTTGGGAAAAAAAGAGCAGATAAAAGTACTTAAATTCTCTTATACGTCCAGTTGAATATAGCAAGTTCTTAGCCAGCCAAAGCTGAGGTTTTTAAGCAGAAAATATTTCACACTGTACCACTTAAATAGGCAAGGACAGGAAATCAAAGAATGTGACTACCCCCACACCTGTAATTACTAGCAAATAACAAAATTCAGCAAACACTGACTAACTTCCAGTTCAGCTAATATTCCATCCACACAGTTAAAATCAATTTAAATACTGTATTTTTTGGAAAAAAAAAGAGCAGATAAAGGTACTTAAATTCGCTTATATGTCCAGTTGAATATAGCAAGTTCTTAGCCGGCCAAAGCTGACGTTTTTAAGCCTCTTAGCCGGCCAAAGCTGGACTCCATTTCAACAAATCAAAATCAAAATTTGTATTTTTAAATAAAAAAAAAAGAACTGCAGACTATGGGGGATCACATCATAGGGAAACAAGAATCTACCTTAAAATATCTAGGACTTGAGTTATGCAAGGATAATAATGAATTAGTCTCAAAAAACTACAATAATATAATCAAGACAATTAAAACATTTGAAGACAGACTATAGTTAATAAAAATGGTTTTACTGCCCAAGATCCTATATATAGATTTGGCAATACAACTGTTACCAAAAAGGAATATACTTTAAAAAAATAAATTCATGCCTAATAAAAGTTTTATGGTTTCCCAAAAGAAACAGAATAGCTTTAATACATCATATCAGACCATGGAAACAGGGAGGATTAAACCTTCCTGATATAGATACATATATAAAAGCATCAATATCTAAAACAATTTCAGACTGGATAAGTCCAAATTACTCTGCAAATTGGAAAGAATTACTAACTGTAACATCAATAAATTAATTTGATTTACAAAAAAAAAAAAAATTCAAATAACAGATAAAAACAATTTGCCATGACACATATTATGAATTGGTATACAGTATAACATAACTAAACCCACTAAAACTCGTATGATTAATTTTTAGATTGACTCATTTAGGAAAATTATTAATGCAAATATAGATTTAAAAATCTGGTTTGATCTCTTAACACCATTTATAGTCACAAAGAACTTTCCACATAAAATATAGAGAGAAATTATTAATTCCTGGGAACAGAAAGGATTTGTTTGTTGGCTCCAATGTATCAAAGAACTAAAAGTTTTAGATATGCAAGTAATAAAAACAACATACAAAATTCCACAACAGGACTGGCTAACTTTACAGAGTATACTGTCATAGTCGCAAGATTTAAGTAACATAATTAACAATTCTTCATTTAAAGAAATACCTACATTTATGAAATACATACATGAAATCATATATAATGACTTTGACATGGGAAACATTATTTCAAAATTTTACAAAATATTGCTAAACTATAAAACAATACCCAAAACCTCATATTTGAAATATATAACAAAAGGACACTCAATACAGTTAACTGAAGATATTAAAATAAATATCTTTTTATCGAGAAAATATACATTGTTTACACAATACTGAAAAGTTTTTAATTGGAAATGCTTGCACAGAGCATTTTTAACCCCAGACAGAATCAGTAAAATTAGTTCTTCCATAAAAGGAATATGTTGGAGATGTGAGCAAGTACACAATGAAGACTGGAACCACATTTTCTTTGATTGTGTTAAAATTAAGCCATTTTGGAATGGTATTAATAACTTTCTACAAGCTTTACTTAATGAATAATTTTATTTAACTAAAGCTCTTGTATTATTAAATGTGAACTAAGGTCCTCATTTGAATAGGTCAAACATGTATCTAGTAAGGACTATACTTGCAATTTCAAGGAAGTGTATAAGAAGAAGATGAAATACAAACACAACACCAACTTTGGAAGACTTCTACAGCCTACTGAAGACCACAGCATTATTGGAAATTAACATTAAAGAACTAAGAATTTATCCAAAGCCATTTATCAAAAACCCTTGGGGAAAAGTCTTATCATTGATTGACAGACACTCTGATAGTGGATTGGACATACTTATAAAGTAACTGCATACATTAAGATCTGTTATAGTGTCAGGCTAATTTAAATAGTGTACATAGTTATTTAAGATGTTATGTATAAATACTATGGAATTCATTCAAATATATTTGAAAAATAAAATAATTTTTGAGAAAAAAAGAAAATGGATTTACTAGCGAAATAGACACAATTCTATCTAATGCAGAACAGTACTCTGACAAAAGAAGAAAAGAAAGAAAGAAAGAAAAGAAATGCACTGAATACATTGAATATCTAGCAAATCCTGTGAAGGTGAATGGCTGAGGTACCAGATTGGTAAATAAAGTTGAATGTTTGCTAAGCAGTTGGATTCCATTTTTTGTTTTTTGCTATTAGTCTTGTAGACTTTATTATGTTGGAGGTTTCTTGTAAATAAGCAATATAGTGTGTCAATTTTAAATCAAACTTTGATGAAGTACAAACCTGTGGAAAGTACAAACATGTCTGATAACTGAAGTATTACATTTCCTTTCCTGTTGTAAGTTCTTCCAGTACATGGTACATATATTTAATTTGTCATTCTGCACAAATAAAGCATTCTTGGTAAACTTATTTAATCACAGTTGTTGTTACTTATTCCTGTTTACAACAACTATACTTTATAAATGTAAGCAGCTGAAAGCAGTGTGTCACCATTTTACTTCAAAGGAACTGGAACTGTAGGTAACATACTGCCAGTGTGTGTAGCTCACTCTCTCAATGAAAGAGAGTAGATGATATATCCTTAACATGCAGCATTTAAACACTCCTTTACCAAATCTGCATAGAACCAAGCGTGTAACATATATACAGTATATTACTCTGTGAAAAGGCTGATATAGTAGAAGTTTTATAGTTTTCATGCTAAGTGGAGTCTGTGGATGAGGTCAAGTCTAGACATAAATTAGAGGTAAATACAAATAACTTGTGAAAGAATAAATGGACACTTGTTTATTCATTTACTCCATTGCTTTTCTGGTAGCCAGATCCTATCCCAGCAAGCAGTGGAAGTAAGGCGGATGACCACTTTAAGATAGGTAACCAGTCCACTACAGGATGGACACACGTGCGCATAGACACACACACACACACACACACACACACACACACACACACACACACACACATGCGCGCACCTATAGGCAATGTACAGGATAAAACTTATTAATTTGTTTTTCTTACATACCCTTGCTATAGGTAATCTTTGCTGTAGGTAAGTGTTTTGAACATAAACAACAGTAATATTTAACAGTGTTAAAATGGTAGGGTCACATTTAGGCATTTCTTTATGTAATATTCAGTCCTCTGGGACTGCACAGTTAGTTGCATTTGTACAATCTGCAAAGCAGAGTTAGGAATGGCTTTGTTTCCCTTTTAAGAAGGTTTTAGAAATTTAATTTGCTGAATAAATACTCCCATATCTCTGTAATTGAGAGAACCAGGAAATGGAGAAATCAGGTACTTTCCTAACCTCCTAACCCTCTTGTTAAACAAAACCGTATGGCATCTTCCACGTGCTGCTAAAGCAAAATCTCTTTATACTGTGACTTGGCATTGCAGAGGAAATAGAAAAATGCAATACATATGCATATATTTACAAGTTTTAACATGATGGGGCATTTACAAAGTCACATTTCTGACATTACTGTGTCAGTAGCCTTTTCTTTTCCAGATTACTTAACTGAAAACTATTTTCTCCCTGTACAAGTTTTGATTTTATACAGTGGACATGATGTTATATGATGTAATCATAGGTCTGAAAATATATAAATATCTGATGGCTTAACTGTGATGTAACAGCATTTTACCTGGTTTCTGCACAGTCACTAGCACCTTATATATGCAGGCATGAAAAAACACACACACACACACACACACACTGACAGAAAAATACCATTGTTGCAGTCAGAAGCATAGTTAGATTGGGGCAAAGTGGTAGCTGCATTGGAGCACAACTAGCACATGCCAATCAGTCGAAAATGCATTACTGGATTTCAGAAATGAAAGCTGGTGTTGCATTTGTTATCAAATCTGAAACACACAATGCACTGTGCATCAAAAATGTAGCAAGCAGTTTGCTACAATTTAATAGGCTAGAAGAGCTTTTTTTTTCAGGAAGAATGGACGTGGCTTGGTCCTTAAGAAGGAGTGCCAGATCTGGGAAATGACCCTTTTCTTGTTCTTCAACTCATAGAGTCGTGGGGTGCCGGAACAGGGAATGGCACTGAGCACTAGATGAGCCAGCTATGACTCACTGCAGTGAACTTGCTGTAACACAAAGGATTATAAGCCTGTCTTTGAGCATAACCATCTATGTATCTGATATGAATGCCACAATATTACCTGGAGAGGTGAATCTTGATATCCATGTCAAGAACACAGCAGGATATTAACAGAACCCTAATCATAATTCTGTAGTGCAGGGAGCTTATTTCCTCCATGTACTACTAGTTATAAAAAATGTTGAAGCAGGAGGTGTTTTGCTGGCTTTCAAAGCCTTTGAAAGTCAGTAAAACTCTTTGGTGCTGTCAAAGAGACATCAGGTAGAAATAAAGTGTCTCTCAAAAAAGGAAGATCTTTACTAGCAGCTAGACACTTCATTCTGCTACACTTGTTTGTTTATAATGTGTTTTACATACTTTACTGTTCATTGCCAGCTGGCAATGTCCCTAGTATGAGACCCAATTGTAACAGTGCTTAGGATCCCTAAGCACTGTTACAATTTGGTTTTAGATTAAGGAAGCACTTAATATGTTTATCTTTTTCCTGATGTAGGAGTGTATTCTCAGTGTTCCATTCACTACAAGCTTGTTATAGTAAGGTTTTTACCAGGGCCATAGCTTGCTCATCTAGCACTCAGTGTCATTCCCCAGTGTGCTACCTGTCAACTCTTAAGATAAGGAGCAAAAAAAGTCAATTTCCCTTTTTGGTGCTCCTCCTGAACTCCATTTTGATGAGCAAGGTTCATTCTCCCCTATCTTAAGGAGCAAAGATAAAAAAGGTCCTCTCGTATTTCTGTTTTGTTACATTTATAGTAAGTGGTTTGCTATATTTGAGAACACACTTGAAGGGCTAAAGTGCTTCAGTCTTGACCATTAATGCACTACTGGCTTAGTCATTTCCTGATAGCGCCCCCTGACACCTTGCACCTGGGGCATTTGCCCCTTCACCCCTTCATAGATCTGCATCTGGGTAGTACCTATGAACCTTGTGGCTATAATTGAACAAATCTTGTTCTGCCACAAAGATGGTAGTTGCACTGAAAACTAATAGCTTGAAAAGCTATAGCATGATTCATGATACCACATTAATGACAGAAGTGAAGTCCACCTCCAGTTAACCAACAACTTTAAAAAAATATTGGACACCACTCTGTTTGCTACACTTAATTTTTTAACTTGTAAGTGCATCAGGACAGCTGAATTTCCTCTTGAATTACGCAGAGTTATGATCAGGTCTCTGATAACAATCACTTGTTATGTATTCATGAAATAGGTTAAGAAATTCACTTGTTTTGCTTCTTTCTCAAGGCAAATGTATTGAATCCATTTCTCAGACACATAACAACTTGGATATGAGCAGAGATCCAATCACAATCTTCTGTATAATACATGGAATAGCAGTTAACAAAAAAGGCTTTGATTTCACATTAAAGAACAGAAACGGTCATGTTTGATGTTCTTTTAACAAATGTCTGTTACAGTCTTGGTTCTAAATAGTGAAAAATTGCAAATGTTTTTGACTATATCACATTAAACAAAGTATCATGTTTCTTGTGATTCTCATTGTTTTAGCTATGGCCTATTTTATTAATAAAATATACTGGAATGTTTGCCATTTGCTCAGAAAGTAATTTGATTGGCAAAAGCAAAATGATAGCTAAAAGCTGTTTTGGTTTTCAGAAATCAGTGGCAGTCTAAGAACTATGTATGATTATATTAGGATTTATCAAATCACACCTTATCAGCTCACAGATCATTGTAAAAATATTAGTGAAACTCAGTCCAGCAAAACTCCCTTTAAAGTATTACCATCCACAGCTCGTCAAGAAGCGCACGTCCTACTTTCCCTATGAAGGCTGTCAATCAGTTGTTTGCTAATTTGAGTTTTGATAATATTTCACAAAGATGTGTGATTCATAACTTTCTAAGTTTGGGATCAAAATATTGAAAACTTTGAAAGTTGCAAGCTCACATTTGCCAGCAGAACTACAAGCACAAACTTTAGGCATTTGTGAACATTTTGCCACAGACTTTTGTCATACTGATTTTAGGGTCACAGTTCATGAATTTGATTGTAATGGCACTGCCTTACTTGTTACAAGCATGATTTCATAGTCCTTTTTGAATGGAAGTGCAGAATGCATGTTATGCAGTGTATGTGGTGGGGTCCTGTAAATCATATGTAGATGGTATAGGGCCCATAATAATCCATAATTTTAATAAATGAGATGGCCAGATGAAGCCAGTTTGCTGAAAGACCTGCAAGAATACAATGAATTAACAATCTTATAGAAATGAATAAGCCTTTACTTCAGTTTATGATTGACTGTGCTTCCAAGGAATGAAAATGTATCTCTGACTAGGAAAGGTAACAGCCTTAAATATTTTGGTTATATGCAGTAGTCTGGGGGAAGGGATGATGGTAGGTTTGCAGTAGAAGAGAGTGGTGATAGCATAAGGTACAAAGTCATGAATGATTTTCTTAATTACTTACTTAAAGGTCTGTAACACATTTAGGAGTCTAATTAAAAAAAAACATGTATGTGTATATACATACACACACACATGCATATTTATATATATATATATATATATATATATATATATATATATATGTGTATATGTCTTTTGTATAACTGAACCA
Source organism: Protopterus annectens (assembly GCF_019279795.1). NCBI lineage: Eukaryota > Metazoa > Chordata > Ceratodontiformes > Protopteridae > Protopterus > Protopterus annectens. The sequence goes on from NC_056739.1 coordinate 161,758,069, forward strand.
CCCTAATGTCAAATGTAAAACACAGACAAAATAAGTTTGATCATATGTAATTATATAATACCAGAAAAAAACCCGAAAACAATAATATCTACAATCCATCCGCCAAAAATTAAAGCTGAAACAATATATATTATCAAAATTTGCCACAAATCTCTCCCATAGATCCCATCAATGCAAAGCATTACAGCAATGTAACTGGATGAAACTCTCCCTCCAACTTCATACTGACATCTTCTAGTAATCAACAACGTATTACAACACCCATACAAAGGCCTTGCCCTACAACACATGCATCAAGCCTAGTTGCCAACTAGACCACTTCACTCTAAAGATAAAGACCTTGTGAAGAAAAAGAAAACACTGTCATCTGTGTTAGCATGTATGGCAGGAGATTTTTGTATATTCTAAACAGTGAAGAGGACATATACTGTTATGTTAAGATTTTACACAACTATACTTTTCATAACTATTTTAGTGATTGTTTAATTGTCTTGAATTTAAAATTGTATTATTATAATAAATTCTTTGTTATTGTAACATTGGAGCTTTCTCCCTGGGCCTCTCCTGGAAAGGGTCTACTATGCCCAGTTGGACCTTCCTGGTCAACAAATGTAAAATAAATAAGTGTAAGGTTAGGGTTAAGAGCAAGGTTAGAGTTGTGGTTAGCAAGAATTGTAAAGTGTTGTGTGCGTGTGGGGGGGGGGGGCAACACCTAATCCTGCCCTGAACCCTGCAACTTTCCTTAGAAAAACCCTTTCTGTAACACTACCACTATTCGGACAAATTAGGACTTAGTGTTTAAAATGTATTTTGGAGTAAAGATTGCGAAAGGAAATGGTTTTCCTTTTCTGATCATTGTATTTTCAGTGTTTATGGTCTTTAGGGTTTTTGGTATTGTAAATGTTCAAACTGTTTCGCTGATGTTTTGTATTCAACATTTAGAGATTTCAAACATAGAACCATACATATGTAATATATATATATATATATATATATATATATATATATATATATATATATATTTTTTTTTTTTTTTACAGCTATAGATATGGTAGCAGTTAACTGTGTCAAATGCTCACTTTATCATCAGTGTACTGCTATGTCTGTTTATCATAAGGAGTAGTTCTCGAAAGCCAGATTTCTCAGTTGGAGATATGCTTAATTTTAACGTTTTGAAAGATATGTGCTTTTGGTTACAGAAAGATAGAGACAGAGTGTGTGTGTGTGTGTGTGTGTGTGTGTGTGTGTGTGTGTGTGTGTGTGTGTGTGTGTGTGTGTGTGTGTGTGTATGCACGCGCGTGTGTTAGACTTATAGGTTAAGAGTAAGTGCTAGGTAAGGTAACAGTTCAGTATTGTCCATGTTTGCTGCTGTGTATGCAAAGTGTGTGTATCATTTGCAGTGATAGTGATAGGGATATTTTTTTTCAGAAGGTGTAAGGATGTGGTTGGGTCAGGGGACCCTGCCCTTCTTTCCTTATGTGTGCTAACTTTAACCCTAACCTTGCCCCTAAGTTCAACCTTTCACATTACCTTCCAAAAAAAAAATTCCTAACACTATTACTTTTCAAACAGTGTGCCTGATGGTAATGTTAGTTTTTTATTATCTTTTTGAATGATTGATTTACAAAAGAAAACCATTTGTTTTCCTTTTGGAATCAGTACATTGTGGGATATTCATGGTACTTTTCTCATTTGGAAAATGGTATTTCAGCAGATTTTTGTCAGGTTTATGCGTTCAAGAAATTGTGCAGTTGAGATCTGTAACTGTATGCATATATTTGTGTGTGTTTTTATGCATGTTTTCACTTCAGAATCTCGAGCTACTGAAATACAGAACTTCGAGACCGAAGTGTCGAAAGTGCAGAATACCGAGTGTGGAAATGACAAATGCAGAAATGTTGAATCCGCGGTGTGGATGTAGTTGTAAATTCAGGTAAGTGATGTTTTACTAGGGGTTTTGAGTAGGTATTAGTGTGTTTGAGTGTGTTTGGAATTTTGAGGTGTGGGTTGGGATAGGTAGGTAAGATTATGAGTGTGTAAGTGTTGCGAGTAGTTGTATTTGTACATATGTGATGTGTATTTGTGCAAGAAGAGTATAGAATATGTAGTGGTAGTTTGTGTTTTTAGAGCGACCTCGGAGTTAGTATATATAAGTAGCAGGGGTGTAGGGGGGCTTGCCCCCCTGCTTATATGTAGGGTCAGTGCTTGTGTTTGGTTTGTTGTGTTTGTGTGTGTTTTGTTGGTTTATTGTGTAGGGAGGAAGGTGTATGTGTGCATGTTTGTGTGTGGAGTGTGTATGTGGGTAGTCACGAATTTGAATTTCGTACTTTTGAGATTTCGCGTTTTTCATTTTTCAGCTTTACAGTCCCGAGATAATGAATTTCGATATTTCAATATTTTGGGATTGTAAAGTGAAACTATATATATATATATATATATATATATATATATATATATATATATATATATATATATATTTGTGTGTGTGTATATCTATGTCTATATATATATATATATATATATATATATATATATGTATATATATATATATATATATATATATATATATATATATGTGTGTATATATATATATATATATATATATAAATGTGTGTGTGTGTGTGTGTGCGTCATTCGTGATTGTTGGAGCAACACTTTTCCTCATGTCTTTTCTCCAATTACTCTGTATATAACTTTATGTATTTTAAGTATATTAGGGCATATGCTTTTTAGGCTTCATTTATTTTTGGGGATTTTCACAAAATGATTGTGGATGTTACTACAGCCCAGCTGATACTCCTCCCATCAGCTATATAATCTTTCATTAAGTGTAGAATGAACTATTTAGAAAAACTGGCATTACAGAAAAGGTATATTCTCCAGAAACAGGCACTGTCTGGAGGGACTACATTATGGAAAGTAGTTGATATACAGTGCCAAAAATGTTAGGTATACCTTTTTAGTATGCTGTGGCTGTCAGGGCTGCACCACAATTTACACTCAAGCAGACAGCAGAGGTACAGTTTAGAATCCTATGCCTTCCCAAGCCAGTCTGCTATAAGGCACTGTAAGAGTTGTTAAGTGATGTGGAAGAGCATGATACTATAATGGTATTAGTATTGTTTCGTAGCATGGTCAGTACTGATGTAGATGCTTAACTGTGCAGCCCTGGCTGCACATATGTCAGAGCACATCTTGACAGATATCCCAATAGTCCTGGGAATGGCAGCTGATGCTCAGACTGCCTTGCAAATGTGACCACATGAGAGACAAACACTACCCTCATAATGTTACAAAGCTCTATGGTAGACTACATGCTGTGCTAAGATGGCATCACACTGGTGGCTTGTGTACTACACTACTGCATAAATTTTAAGGTGCACACAGTAGTGAGAAGTACCCATGTTAATATGCACTGAGTGTGCTGCAACTAGCAAGTCTCTGCACCATGTATATTTGTGTCATGTCCCAAATGTTCCAAATGTGCCAATGCCATGGGGTATGTGCATTAAATGCTTACATTACAATACATATGTTTGATACTAGAATAGACAACTAGCCTACCTATGTCTGTTTTTAGTTCATTTAACATTGTACATCTCCTTATTCCCTCCTTTCCTCTCAGATCAAGTAGTTTGTACCTCCAATGTGCAGTCTGTGTGCCCTCCTACTCCCATCTTTCATGTTCCGGGTGAACCATTTATATCTGCCAAACATGATTTTGTGTACCCATATTCTGTCCCCCTGTCCTTTATGATCTCTAACGAGAAGAGTACCAGCTCCTGTAGTTTCTGGTTACACTCTTCCCCTTCCATCATATACAAAGACCCCACTGAATGCAAGGTTGCTAGTATTTCTCTGTCAAGTTCTCCTTTAGCACAGTCATTAAATTAGATGAGTCCTGACTGGCAAGACATGAGCCCATGTTCACTGCTGTATTGGAGATTGCCATTCTGTAGGAAAAACAAAAGTTATGTACTCATCATAACTATAGATCTGTGTTGTCTGTAACCATCCATACTCAACGTACATGTTTCGGATTTGACCTTGGATCCAATTTCAGCCACTTCTAAGCTTTGGATCCAGTGCTCAGTCTCCTCCCTCTACCCATAATCCCTGTGTAGAGAATGTGCTACCCCAGATCGAGTTCGTACACCAAAAATAGAAATTTAAGTGTTAGCAGCCAAAGACAAAACTGTCTGACTTAAACACTGCCAGCCTGTAAAAAGTTAATAAAAAAGAAAAGGTGAACCTCCAGGAGCCAAGGCAAGTTCAACTGAAATCATCTCAGAATGACAGCTTGAGAAAAAAAAACTGTACAAATGAGAAAGGGAAGGGGTTGGTGGGAGGGTAGTTGAGGAAGGGTGGAAGCAGACAACATAGATGTGGGTGTATTTTCTGTTCCCCAACCAATTATCCAGGTTGCACTTAAAAAGTGTTAATGAGGTACTCTGCTTGATATGGAGTGGGAGTCTATTCCACAAAAGGGGGAATCTCTGGGATACAAATCTGCCCCAGCAACAAGTCCTATTGATGTCACAGACCTGGCTGAGGTCAGGCGTGTGGGTTACTTGAGTGGAGCTAGACGTGCGGATATGCAGCAGTCTCATCAGGGCAGGGTCTGAGATTGCTTTGTATGTCAGAGAGAGGTCATCTCTGAGGAGTCTGTAGAACTAATAAATAAATAAATGCCGAAGTCTTGTCTGCATTCCTAAATGGGGAAGAAAAAAAGGGTTGACAACAACACTTACTCTTTATAAATGAGAATTTTAAGAAATCACCCTAAAAAAAAAAATCTTTTTTTTTTTTTTTTAAGAAGAAAGGAAAGGAGACAGCAATAAGCACAGATTGCTAGTATAAGGGAATATATTCCCAACAAGGGAGTCAGCCCCAACAGAAAAATAAATGTATCTTTTTTGAAAAAAATTTTACTAACATCTTCCTGAGCACCATGATCCTTCAGTCATTTATGGTGGCACATGAGAACTGGAGGTAGCTCACTCTCTACACAAGGATTATAAGAAGGGGGTGGAGCCTGAGCACCAGATCAGATGTTAGAAGTGACAGTAGTTTCTTTTATTTATATTTTACATTTGTTTACCTTGAAAGTCCGACTGGAATGAGGTCCATTTACAGTGGAGGCCCGGGGAGGAAAGCTCCACATTAAACAATACGTACATTGGTAATTATGCAATCAAAAGATATCATACAATGGTTTGCTCCAAGCAAGCTTAATTTACACATAGTAGACCCTGGATGGCAGTATTTGGCAGAAAAAAACTCCACATTAACCAATGCAATCAAAAGAGACATCACACAAGACATAATAGTTTACACATAGCAGGCACTGTATGGGAGTGTTTGAGTACTGTATAGTAGAGAAAGTAATCTGCGAAGAGAGGAAGGTAGCAAGAATTGGAGGAGAGCAGGAAAGCATTTATGTGATTCAAGGACAGAGCCAGGAGTGAGAGAGCTGTGACTTAAGTAACTTTTTGAACAGTGAGATAGATGGTGCTGAAGAGATATTTTGGGGGAGGTTATTCCATTTCCTAGCGATGGTATGAGAGAAAAGAGCTTTCCCTGCAGTATTGTTGGCTTTGGATATACAGAGCAGGGTTTTGTTAGATGAGTGTAGAAGACAGTTTGCTGAATATTGGTTTAGTAGTTGATTTAGGGCTGGAGTTTTGTGGGGATTCTTTAGTATGGTGAAGGTGAGCATTAGTTGGTGGTAACTAATTAATTGAGGGAGTTCTAACCACTGTAGCTCCTTTAGGGCAAGAGAGTGATGGCTTCTAAAAGTAGAGTTATTGGCGAATTTTGCAGTCTTATTGTAACATGATTCTAGTTTGTCTAGGTCCCTTTTCCTGATGTGGGTTAGGATTGGTGATGCATACATTAGGGTACACAAAAGGTGGGTTTGGGCTAGGGTTATTCATGCTTGGTCCGTTAGGAACTGTTTGTGTTTCTATAAAGTTCCTAATTTTTTTATGTATCTTTTTAATGGTTTGAGAGATATGGACATCAAAGTTAAGATCCTTATCTATTTCAACACCGAGGAGCTTAGTATGGGGAGAGGGAGAGATTGTTGTGCTGTTTTTGGAGGTGATGGTGAAGGAAGGGGGTGTGGTTCTGGATTTGTTGGGGGTGAAAAGAAGTAATTTGGTCTTGTTGGGGTTTAGAATCAGTTGGATATCAGTAATCCATTTTCCACAGAGCAGAAGGATTCTTGGGTAAGCTTTTGAAGAGTGGTTATGGATGGGGCTGAGCAGATTAGGGTTGAGTCATCTGTGTACTGCATAAGTGATGCATGCAGGGTGGAGGTGTGTAGTTTTTTGGTGAAAATAGTGAATAGTAGAGGCCCCAGTATTGATCCTTGTGGAACGCCTATATTAGTTGGTAGTAGAGGTGATAGTACACCTTGCCATTTGACTAATTGTTTTCTATCAGAGATATAGTTTTTGAACCAGGAAGTGGTGGAGTGGGTAAAGGACATGGTGGATAGAGTGTCTAAAAGTAGATTATGCGAGACCATGTCAAATGCCGTAGATAGATCTAAGAATATGGCTGATATGAAGTTGTTGTTGTTTCTAAGTTGGTTAACCTGGTTAGTAAAGGACAGAAGAGCAGTAGTTGTACTATGGTTTGGGCGGAAACCATGATGTGTGAAGGGAAGGAGATTATGTGAGGTTAGGAAGTGTATCACTTGGGTGTGAATACATTTCTCCAGGAGCTTGGAAAGGGGAGAAAGGATAGCAATGGGGCAGTAGTTTGATAGCTCATAGGAGTTGCCACCTTTGTGTAGGGGAATAATATATGACACTTTCCGTAGTTGGGGGATGTAAGCTTCTTGTATGGAACGGTTTATAAGAATTGAGACAGGGTAGGCTAGGGACTCTGCAGCTAATTTTAGGAAATTAGGGGTAGACCATCTACTGCGAGAGTGACAGGTTTCAGTTTTGAGAGCAGTTTTTAACTGTGGAGGTTGGTACAGGTGAGAGTGTAAAGGAAGGTATATTATTGTGATCTGTAGTTGGGTGAATATAGAGTTATTGTTAGATAGCTGGGTAGATAATGACAGAATAGATTCTGTGAAGTGATGGTTAAATTAAGAAGCTATGCTGCCATTATTAGTACTGGTGTTGGGAGCTGGGGTGGTAGTTTTGCCACGTTTCAGAAGGGAATTGATAGCTTGCCAGAACTTTTGGGGGGGGGTTGGAATGTTTGTTTTGGATACCTAGGAAGTAGTTTTGTTTATCCATTTTTGTTTGTTTTTTGGCCTGATTCTGAAGTTGTTGATATTTTTGTCTATCTTGGTTAGTGTTATGCTTTTTCCAGGTCTTCCAGGCATTGCTTCTGGCTTTTAGTAAGGCTTTTGTGGTCCTATTTAGCCAAGGGACGTAGTTAACTTTAGGTCTAAGTTTCCTGATGGGAGCTACTGTAGTTAGAACATTCATAAAAGTACTATTGAAAAACTCAACTGCCTGGTCTAATGCTAGAGTTTGTAGTGGGTGCCAGTTACATTGTTATAACATGCTGTTAAGAATTTGTGGATTTACCTTGTGCTCACCTGCAGTTTCCTTATACAGTATGGGTTTGGGTATGTTTACCTGCTTACAAAGAAGGAATGTGGGGCAGTGGTCACTCAGTTCATCAGGTAGGCAGCCCACATGATAATTTTCTTTGGGGAAATTAACTAAAGTTCAGTCGAGAATGGAATGTTTTTTGGATTTTTTGTCAACTCTGGTGGGTTCATGGATTAATTGTGAGAATTCAAATAAGTTAATATGGTTTGAGGGATTGTTGGAGTTGCAGGCTAGCCAGTCTAGGTTAAGGTTGCCTAGCAGGATAGTTTCTTGGGGCAGGTTGATTGTAGCCCATTGTAAAACTTCCTCTGTTACAGGTGAGTTATTTCGGGGGGGAATATAACTGCAGAGGATGTTCATAGCAGAATGGTTTCTAGGGGCAGGTTGATTGTAGCCCATTGTAACATTCCCTCTGTTATAGGTGAGTTATTTCCGGGAGGAATATAACTGCAGAGGATGTTCATAGCAGGATGGTTTCTAGGGGCAGGTTGATTGTAGCCCATTGTAAAACTTCCTCAGTTATAGGTGAGTTATTTCCCGGAGGAATATAACTGCAGAGGATGTTCATAGCAGGATGGTTTCTTGGGGCAGGTTGATTGTAGCCCATTGTAACATTCCCTCTGTTATAGGTGAGTTATTTCCCGGGGGAATATAACTGCAGAGGATGTTCATAGCAGGATGGTTTCTAGGGGCAGGTTGATTGTAGCCCATTGTAAAACTTCCTCTGTTATAGGTGAGTTATTTCCCGGAGGAATATAACTGCAGAGGATGTTCATAGCAGGATGGTTTCTAGGGGCAGGTTGATTGTAGCCCACTGTAAAACTTCCTCTGTTATAGGTGAGTTATTTCCCGGAGGAATATAACTGCAGAGGATGTTCATAGCAGGATGGTTTCTTGGGGCGGGTTGATTGTAGCCCATTGTAACATTCCCTCTGTTATAGGTGAGTTATTTCCCGGGGGAATATAACTGCAGAAGATGTTCATAGCAGGATGGTTTCTAGGGGCAGGTTGATAGTAGCCCATTGTAAAACTTCCTCTGTTATAGGTGAGTTATTTCCCGGAGGAATATAACTGCAGAGGATGTTCATAGCAGGATGGTTTCTTGGGGCGGGTTGATTGTAGCCCATTGTAACATTCCCTCTGTTATAGGTGAGTTATTTCCCGGGGGAATATAACTGCAGAGGATGTTCATAGCAGGATGGTTTCTAGGGTCAGGTTGATTGTAGCCCATTGTAAAACTTCCTCTGTTATAGGTGAGTTATTTCCCGGAGGAATATAACTGCAGAGGATGTTCATAGCAGGATGGTTTCTAGGGGCAGGTTGATTGTAGCCCATTGTAACATTCCCTCTGTTATAGGTGAGTTATTTCCCGGAGGAATATAACTGTAGCAGGATAGTTTCTTGGGGCAGGTTGATTGTAGCCCATTGTAACATTCCCTCTGTTATAGGTGAGTTATTTCCCGGGGGAATATAACTGCAGAGGATGTGCATAGCAGGATGGTTTCTAGGGGCAGGTTGATTGTAGCCCATTGTAAAACTTCCTCTGTTATAGGTGAGTTATTTCCCAGAGGAATATAACTGCAGAGGATGTTCATAGCAGGATGGTTTCTTGGGGCGGGTTGATTGTAGCCCATTGTAACATTCCCTCTGTTATAGGTGAGTTATTTCCCGGGGGAATATAACTGCAGAGGATGTTCATAGCAGGATGGTTTCTAGGGTCAGGTTGATTGTAGCCCATTGTAAAACTTCCTCTGTTATAGGTGAGTTATTTCCCGGAGGAATATAACTGCAGAGGATGTTCATAGCAGGATGGTTTCTAGGGGCAGGTTGATTGTAGCCCATTGTAACATTCCCTCTGTTATAGGTGAGTTATTTCCCGGAGGAATATAACTGTAGCAGGATAGTTTCTTGGGGCAGGTTGATTGTAGCCCATTGTAACATTCCCTCTGTTATAGGTGAGTTATTTCCCGGGGGAATATAACTGCAGAGGATGTGCATAGCAGGATGGTTTCTAGGGCAGGTTGATTGTAGCCCATTGTAAAACTTCCTCTGTTATAGGTGAGTTATTTCCCGGAGGAATATAACTGCAGAGGATGTTCATAGCAGGATGGTTTCTAGGGCAGGTTGATTGTAGCCCATTGTAACATTCCCTCTGTTATAGGTGAGTTACTTCCCGGAGGAATATAACTGTAGCAGGATAGTTTCTTGGGGCAGGTTGATTGTAGCCCATTGTAAAACTCCCTCTGTTATAGGTGAGTTATTTCCTGGAGGAATATAACTGTAGCAGGATAGTTTCTTGGGGCAGGTTGATTGTAGCCCATTGTAACATTCCCTCTGTTATAGGTGAGTTATTTCCCGGGGGAATATAACTGCAGAGGATGTTCATAGCAGGATGGTTTCTAGGGGCAGGTTGATTGTAGCCCATTGTAAAACTCCCTCTGTTATAGGTGAGTTATTTCCGGGAGGAATATAACTGCAGAGGATGTTCATAGCAGGATGGTTTCTTGGGGCAGGTTGATTGTAGCCCATTGTAACATTCCCTCTGTTATAGGTGAGTTATTTCCTGGAGGAATATAACTGCAGAGGATGTTGATAGCAGGATAGTTTCTTGGGGCAGGTTGATTGTAGCCCATTATAACATTCCCTCTGTTATAGGTGAGTTATTTCCGGGAGGAATATAACTGCAGAGGATGTTCATAGCAGGATGGTTTCTAGGGGCAGGTTGATTGCAGCCCATTGTAAAACTCCCTCTGTTATAGGCGAGTTATTTCCCGGGGGAATATAACTGCAGAGGATGTTCATAGCAGGATGGTTTCTAGGGGCAGGTTGATTGTAGCTCATTGTAACATTCCCTCTGTTATAGGTGAGTTATTTCCCGGGGGAATATAACTGCAGAGGATGTTCATAGCAGGATGGTTTCTAGGGGCAGGTTGATTGTAGCCCATTGTAACATTCCCTCTGTTATAGGTGAGTTATTTCCCGGGGGAATATAACTGCAGAGGATGTTCATAGCAGGATGGTTTCTTGGGGCGGGTTGATTGTAGCCCATTGTAAAACTTCCTCTGTTATAGGTGAGTTATTTCCCGGAGGAATATAACTGCAGAGGATGTTCATAGCAGGATGGTTTCTAGGGGCAGGTTGATTGTAGCCCATTGTAACATTCCCTCTGTTATAGGTGAGTTATTTCGGGGGGAATATAACTGTAGCAGGATGGTTTCTAGGGGGAGGTTGATTGTAGCCCATTGTAACATTCCCTCTGTTATAGGTGAGTTATTTCCCAGGGGAATATAACTGCATAGGATGTTCATAGCAGGATGGTTTCTTGGGGCGGGTTGATTGTAGCCCATTGTAAAACTTCCTCTGTTATAGGTGAGTTATTTCCCGGAGGAATATAACTGCAGAGGATGTTCATAGCAGGATGGTTTCTTGGGGCGGGTTGATTGTAGCCCATTGTAACATTCCCTCTGTTATAGGTGAGTTATTTCCCGGGGGAATATAACTGCAGAGGATGTTCATAGCAGGATGGTTTCTAGGGGCAGGTTGATTGTAGCCCATTGTAAAACTTCCTCTGTTATAGGTGAGTTATTTCCCGGAGGAATATAACTGCAGAGGATGTTCATAGCAGGATGGTTTCTAGGGGCAGGTTGATTGTAGCCCACTGTAAAACTTCCTCTGTTATAGGTGAGTTATTTCCCGGAGGAATATAACTGCAGAGGATGTTCATAGCAGGATGGTTTCTTGGGGCGGGTTGATTGTAGCCCATTGTAACATTCCCTCTGTTATAGGTGAGTTATTTCCCGGGGGAATATAACTGCAGAAGATGTTCATAGCAGGATGGTTTCTAGGGGCAGGTTGATTGTAGCCCATTGTAAAACTTCCTCTGTTATAGGTGAGTTATTTCCCGGAGGAATATAACTGCAGAGGATGTTCATAGCAGGATGGTTTCTTGGGGCGGGTTGATTGTAGCCCATTGTAACATTCCCTCTGTTATAGGCGAGTTATTTCCCGGGGGAATATAACTGCAGAGGATGTTCATAGCAGGATGGTTTCTAGGGTCAGGTTGATTGTAGCCCATTGTAAAACTTCCTCTGTTATAGGTGAGTTATTTCCCGGAGGAATATAACTGCAGAGGATGTTCATAGCAGGATGGTTTCTAGGGGCAGGTTGATTGTAGCCCATTGTAACATTCCCTCTGTTATAGGTGAGTTATTTCCCGGAGGAATATAACTGTAGCAGGATAGTTTCTTGGGGCAGGTTGATTGTAGCCCATTGTAACATTCCCTCTGTTATAGGTGAGTTATTTCCCGGGGGAATATAACTGCAGAGGATGTGCATAGCAGGATGGTTTCTAGGGGCAGGTTGATTGTAGCCCATTGTAAAACTTCCTCTGTTATAGGTGAGTTATTTCCCGGAGGAATATAACTGCAGAGGATGTTCATAGCAGGATGGTTTCTAGGGGCAGGTTGATTGTAGCCCATTGTAACATTCCCTCTGTTATAGGTGAGTTACTTCCCGGAGGAATATAACTGTAGCAGGATAGTTTCTTGGGGCAGGTTGATTGTAGCCCATTGTAAAACTCCCTCTGTTATAGGTGAGTTATTTCCTGGAGGAATATAACTGTAGCAGGATAGTTTCTTGGGGCAGGTTGATTGTAGCCCATTGTAACATTCCCTCTGTTATAGGTGAGTTATTTCCCGGGGGAATATAACTGCAGAGGATGTTCATAGCAGGATGGTTTCTAGGGGCAGGTTGATTGTAGCCCATTGTAAAACTCCCTCTGTTATAGGTGAGTTATTTCCGGGAGGAATATAACTGCAGAGGATGTTCATAGCAGGATGGTTTCTTGGGGCAGGTTGATTGTAGCCCATTGTAACATTCCCTCTGTTATAGGTGAGTTATTTCCTGGAGGAATATAACTGCAGAGGATGTTGTTAGCAGGATAGTTTCTTGGGGCAGGTTGATTGTAGCCCATTGTAACATTCCCTCTGTTATAGGTGAGTTATTTCCAGGAGGAATATAACTGCAGAGAATGTTCATAGCAGGATGGTTTCTAGGGGCAGGTTGATTGTAGCCCATTGTAAAACTCCCTCTGCTATAGGTGAGTTATTTCCCGGGGGAATATAACTGCAGAGGATTGTTCATAGCAGGATGGTTTCTAGGGGCAGGTTGATTGTAGCTCATTGTAACATTCCCTCTGTTATAGGTGAGTTATTTCCCGGGGGAATATAACTGCAGAGGATGTTCATAGCAGGATGGTTTCTAGGGGCAGGTTGATTGTAGCCCATTGTAACATTCCCTCTGTTATAGGTGAGTTATTTCCCGGGGGAATATAACTGCAGAGGATGTTCATAGCAGGATGGTTTCTTGGGGCGGGTTGATTGTAGCCCATTGTAAAACTTCCTCTGTTATAGGTGAGTTATATCGGGGAGGAATATAACTGCAGAGGATGTTCATAGCAGGATGGTTTCTAGGGGCAGGTTGATTGTAGCCCATTGTAACATTCCCTCTGTTATAGGTGAGTTATTTCCCGGGGGAATATAACTGTAGCAGGATGGTTTCTAGGGGGAGGTTGATTGTAGCCCATTGTAACATTCCCTCTGTTATAGGTGAGTTATTTCCCGGGGGAATATAACTGCATAGGATGTTCATAGCAGGATGGTTTCTTGGGGCGGGTTGATTGTAGCCCATTGTAAAACTTCCTCTGTTATAGGTGAGTTATTTCCCGGAGGAATATAACTGCAGAGGATGTTCATAGCAGGATGGTTTCTAGGGGCAGGTTGATTGTAGCCCATTGTAACATTCCCTCTGTTATAGGTGAGTTATTTCGGGGAGAATATAACTGTAGCAGGATGGTTTCTAGGGGCAGGTTGATTGTAGCCCATTGTAACATTCCCTCTGTTATAGGTGAGTTATTTCCCGGGGGAATATAACTGCAGAGGATGTTCATAGCAGGATGGTTTCTAGGGGCAGGTTGATTGTAGCCCATTGTAACATTCCCTCTGTTATAGGTGAGTTATTTCCCGGGGGAATATAACTGCAGAGGATGTTGATAGCAGGATGGTTTCTTGGGGCAGGTTGATTGTAGCCCATTGTAACATTCCCTCTGTTATAGGTGAGTTATTTCCCAGAGGATTATAACTGTAGCAGGATGGTTTGTAGGGGCAGGTTGATTGCAGCCCATTGTAACATTCCCTCTGTTATAGGTGAGTTATTTACCGGGGGAATATAACTGCAGAGGATGTTGATAGCAGGATGGTTTCTTGGGGCAGGTTGATTGTAGCCCATTGTAACATTCCCTCTGTTATAGGTGAGTTATTTCCCGAAGGAATATAACTGTAGCAGGATGGTTTCTAGGGGCAGTTTGATTGCAGCCCATTGTAACATTTCCTCTGTTATAGGTGAGTTATTTCGGGGGGAATATAACTGTAGCAGGATGTTGATTCTCTTTTTGTTTTTGAGGGATATAACAGAGCCTATCATTTCGGCATTCTGAAATTTGGGAAGTGGGGTTTTCAGAGGCTGGAGGTTGTGTGTTTTTAAATAAAAGTGCAACTCTACCTCCCTTTTTAGCATCTCTGTCTTGCCTTAGTAATAGTATGTTATAACCTGTGGGTTTTAGCCAAGTCTCAGTAATGGTTAGTATATCTGCGGAGTAGTGGGCTATGAATGCGTGTAGGTCATGTAGTTTGTTTGGATATACTTCTTGAGTTTAGGTTAATAATAAGTAGGTCTGATTTCTGTTTGTGTGAGAGAATTTTGTTGTATGGACCAGGGTTAGGATGTATGTCTCCTGAGATAAGTAGGCATTTTTTAAGGAATAGTTTGAGTTTTATAGCATGTGCTAGGTCTGTATTTACTCTAGATGCTGTTTGTCTATTGAGAGGTAGTATGGTGTGTGTTTTGTATATATAAAATAATGAGTTATTAAATAGTGTGGAGCAGATTACAATTTATGTGTGTGTGTGTGTGTGTGTGTGTGTGTGTGTGTGTGTGTGTGTGTGTGTGTGTGTGTGTGTGTGTGTGTGTGGTGTGTGGAAGGTATTGTTTAATGGTATGTCAGTGTGTATGGATGTGGTGTAGGCTAGAGAAGTGAGAGTCAGTAGTAGCAGTGGTAGTATGCCTTGCATGATACATCTGGGTGGAGCTATGAATTTTAGAAATATTGTGATTGAGGTAAATAGGTTTGGTGTGGTAGGGGTTGGATCTTAGGATTGGGTGGGGAGTTTGGTTTGGGTGTGGTTGGGTGTAATTATAGCAGGCTGCTGACTGGTGTAGAGATTGGTCAGGAGATCAGGGGATAGTATATGTTTAGATGCACTGGGGGTAGGTGGGAATTGTGGGTAGGGTAGGGTAGGGGAGCAGAGTGAGCTGAGTGTGGCGAGGCGAATGGTGCGGGTTCAGCCAGGCCGAGATACTACAGAAAACAATGTGATAAAGTGAGTAAGGTAAGCAGTCTTTCCCTGGTAATGCTGCTTCCTTTTTCACAGTTTTGACTCTATTTGCCCTGTTCATTTGAATTTCCCTCATAATAGGTGAAAGTTTAAATGAAACCTTTAAGTTGTTTCTTAGGCTGCTCCTGAGTCCTTCTGCACTAAGTTCTAATGTCTAACTGAAGTTTTGCGAGTAGGCAGACAGCTTCTGTTGCATTGACCCACCCAACAACTCAAAAATCATGTAAAAAGCATCTATCTTTTAACATACATTTACAATATCACTCGTTCAGCTATGCTGACCACCAAACAGCTGAAAAAATGCTTTCAGAAAGCTCCTGTCTTTTAGCATGCAGTTTAAATGTCACCCATTAATGCTATGGGGATTCTAAAGTATTTCGCCAGTGATACGGGGTTCCCAAGCGGTGCGCTCCAACACTTAGATTAAAGTATAGTGAATATTAACCTTTTCCCTTAGTTGTAGGTGCTTTGGTGCAGTATTTATTTTAACAAGACTGAGATTGGAGTCAGTATATTTGTAAGCAGTCCCCCTCCGTTCAAGTCTTTCAGTGGGGGCGTGTTGAGTTGGGAAGAGAGTTTACCAGGTATCCTAGGAGGGAAAGGAATAAATACAGGTGCAAGTTAGGATAGAATAAGAAGCCTCTATCCAAAATAAATGGAAAAAGTCCATACACGTCTAAGCAGCAGCATACACAGTAGGCAAGCAGGTTAATTAAGTAGACAGCTGAAGCAGTAAGCATACAGTCCTTTAAAAATAGTCGTTGAGACATTACATTATCAGGGTAATAAACAGTAAGCAAACACCTCTAAATAATAGCAGACACCGTAGGGCAATATATCCTGAAAATGTATCTGTAGGCACACAATAATATAAATGCTCTATGCAGATTAACTATTAAACAAGTAGCTGAGCGTTTTTGTTTTAAGTAGTATAACAACCTTCCATTGCCTGTTCTTTGTATATAATCAGCAATTACAGTAGTTCATATGCTCTATACAGATTAACTATTAAACAAGTAGCTGAGCATTTCTGCTTTAAATAGTTAAGAAGAAGACACTAGTGCTCGTGGAATTCAGAGGTGTAGATTCTTTACTCGACCGCTTTCGGCCAGCCCCAATCCACCCTAATTGAAAGGATCGCTACGTCAGAAGATTGCTGCATTACCAATAAATTACTTAGCAGCAGCACTAAAGTGTAACTCGGCAATCAAGGCTTTTTTACAGGGGAACAAGGTTCTTTACTCGACCGCTTTCAGCCAACCCCAATCCACCCCAATTGAAAGGCTCACTACGCCAGAAGATTGCTGCATTACCAATAAATTACTTGGCAGCAGCACTAAAGTGAAACTTGGCAATCAAGGCTTTTTTACAGGAGAACAAGGTTAATACCTTAGTCTATGTGTTTATCTCTATTTCAAACACTGTAGCCTGCTATACCTTCCCCGTGAACCAGAAGCACTAGCTAGAATTGCCTAGATCCCCATAACTACCTTACAAGTTGGTATATTTTAGACATTTGTATCATTTATAAGTTTGCCAGAACATAGAGTGAGGTCTACAAACTTTGAAGTTAAATATAGTTGTAAACTCACAGTAAAAAGCTTACAACCTTACCCTGGCAAGCTGTGTGCCTGTTCTTACAAGAACAACACATACTGATTGGCTTTGCAACCAGAAGCACTAGCTAGAATTGCCTAGATCCCCATAACTACCTTACAAGTTGGTATATTTTAGACATTTGTATCATTTATAAGTTTGCCAGAACATAGAGTGAGGTCTACAAACTTTGAAGTTAAATATAGTTGTAAACTCACAGTAAAAAGCTTACAACCTTACCCTGGCAAGCTGTGTGCCTGTTCTTACAAGAACAACACATACTGATTGGCTTTGCAATAGCGCAGTTGGGTTGGAGACCACGTGCCTACAATTTTCCTTTCACAAAACCTTGTAGCCTAGCAACCACAAACCTGGAAATGAGGTTAGAAAACCCCTTAGAGTGGCGCCATTTTCAACTTAGTTAAGAAGAAGATGCTAGTGCTCGCGGAACTCAGAGGTGTACCTATCACAGCAAGCACTACTTAGGCCATAATATTTGTATTTTATATCTCTGTACTGGTCTATCTAACAACCACGCTCCTGCAGCACAAACAGGATGTGTGTTACATGCTTGGTCGTAACAGTGACATAATGTTGTACATATGTGCTGAATTCTGCTGTTTTGTCTGTCTAATGTGAACAGAATAAGTGAACTGAGGTCTACAGACTGGTCGCCTATTAGTTTAATTAAGAACTAGAGTAAAAGTGAGGGATCTGACCAACTGTATTGCTAAAAAAGAGTGTGACTAAACTGCGTGGAATTTGACTGTCTTACACACACACACACATTGCTTGTCAGTTATTTCTAATAAGGTTTTGAGTACAATGTATGGAATGGAATTTAATTTATTGCACATAGAATGAGTCTAAATGTGAGGCATTTTACTAAGTCATCTGCTGTTAAATGTTCTAACACAGTGCACCTGAGATACACATTACCCATGCTGTGGTATTTAAGGAACTGTAAGGCCAGGAGTTACAGCTTAATATAACACTGTATGCAGAATAAATAGAATACTAACAGATTTAAAGTCTGTAGCAGTAGTAAAGTAAAGATATAAGCACAGAATGTAATAAAGCCATAAGTACGGAATGATTTTACATAGTAACTAATGCTAAGCAGATCGAAAGTTTAGCAGGTTCAGTATCTTACTGAAATACCTTTGTTAAAGGGATAGGATTGAAATGGTCAAAGCTGTATTGCTACGAATGTTTAAGCTATGTGTTGCACAATGCAGTAGGATTCTGCCAGTATTTCGAAAGTCATACTAGGCCTTACCTAATCCTTGCATCTAACCTCACTCTCCCTCTCCCTCCTAGGTTCTTTACTTGACCGCTTTCGGCCAACCCCAATCCACCCCAATTGAAAGGCTCACTACGCCAGAAGATTGCTGCATTACCAATAAATTACTTGGCAGCAGCACTAAAGTGTAACTCGGCAATCAATGCTTTTTTACAGGGGAACAAGGTTAATACCTTAGTCTATGTGTTTATCTATATTTCAAAGACTGTAACCTGCTATACCTTCCCTGGGAACCAGAAGCACTAGCTAGAAATGCCTAGATCCCCATAACTACCTTACAAGTTGGTATATTTTGGACGTTTGTATCATTTATAAGTTTGCCAGAACATAGAGTGAGGTGTACAAACTTTGAAGTTAAGTATAGTTGTAAACTCACAGTAAAAAGCTTAAAACCTTACCCTGGCAAGCTGTGTGCCTGTTCTTACAAGAACAACACATACTGATTGGCTGTGTAATACTGCGGTTGGGTTGGACCCCGCTCCATTTGCCTCGCACAGCTTAGCTCACTCCACTCCCCTACCCTATCCCAAATTCCCACACACCCCCACATCATCTACATTTATTTATGCTCCTTGTCACCTGACTACCTCCCTCCACCAATTACCTTCTACTGACTACTGACCATACCCCTAGGTAATTACCCATACATTGTTACTCCTTTCATTCAAACCACACCCTAAACCTCTGTTTACTTCTATATCTCTATACCATCTACTTCCTGCTCTACTCTAATATGTTTCTCTCACTATTTTTACTCTTACTATCACTCACATCCTTAACCTACATTACAGCCTTAAATACATTCAACCCCTTAGACAGGAACTCCTACCACACAACACATACTTTAACACCTACTAATTCACACACTAACTTCACTATCTGTGCAACATTATTTAATGATAACATAATTCTATGTACTAATAAGACACATATTCCAAATCCTTACTATGAAAAAACACCTTATATACTCTACAAAAGTATAGCACATACTATTAAGCACATAATAATTCTCACCACAATACTTCTTATAGCAGGAGATATACACCCAAACCTAGGACCTTGCCGCACTACCCTAGCAAATAGAACTCAGTCAGACCTACTGATCGTTAATATCAATGCCAGAAGTATCTCAAACAAACTCCCAGACTTACATGCACTCATTTCCCACCACTCCCCAGATATACTCACTATCTCAGAAACCTGGCTTAAACCCTCTATTCCAAACAATAAAGTTCTCCCATCAGGATACAATATTCTAAGGTTAGACAGAACAGGTAAGAAAGGAGGCAGAGTCTCTATTTTATTCAAAGATTTACTCCAGTGGCAGCCACTTCAAGCCCCCATATGCATATTTCTGAATGCTGAAATCTTAGGTGCTACTCTGCCTTTGAACAATGAAAAACAAATTAACATTCTATGTAGCTATATCCCTCCTGGAAATAACTCCCATACTATAGAAGAAAGTATTCATTGGCTCAGCCAAAACCTTCCTCACAAAACTATTTTACTAGGAGACCTAAACACTTACTGGCTAGCCTGTAACTCCAGTAACCCCTCCATTCAAATAAACCTCTATGGATTTGCCCAATTAATCCAAGAACCTACCAGAACTGACAAAAAATCCCAAAGTCTATTATTGACTGGACACTAGTGAACTGCCCCAAACATAATTACCACACAGGACTTCTACCAGATGGACTAAGTGAGCATCTCCCTACTTTTCTCCTTAGGAAACATACCAACATCCCTAATCCTATAATCTACAGACAGGTTAGGGATGGCTGAAACCTAAACCCACAGGAACTAAATAACACTTTAAAACATTGCAACTGGGAACCACTTAGAACCTTAGACCTAGACCAAGTAGTTGGTTATTTCAATGAAACATTCACCAGAGTTCTAAATTCAATCACCCCATCAGAAAAATTAAAGCCAAAGCAAATTATGCCCCATGGCTGCATAGGGACACAAGAGCCTTATTAAAATCTAGAGACAGAGCCTGGAAGCAATGGAAATGAGACAACTCAAACCTAAACAAACAAAACTATAAACAACTTAGAAACTTAGCCAAAAAACATACCAGACTAGACAAACAAAACTACTTCCTAGGTCTACAAAATAAACAGTTTAGAAATCCCCCAAAATTTTGGCACACCTTAATCTGTTTACTAAAACCTGGCAAAACGACCACCCCCACCCCTACCTCCCCCATTAATGATAACAGCAATATCACTTTCCAACTTAACCATCATTTCATAAATTCTATCCACAAACTGTCCACCCAATTTACCAAAACTAATGAACTACCAACTACTACTAAAAGTAGCTATTCAAGCAACTCAGCTAAACTCCCAGACAACACACCCGCCTTTACCCTCTCACCTGTTCCTACTAGCAAGATTAAAAAACTCCTCTGTAAACTAAAACCTACAACTCTTGCAGCAGATGGTATACCTGCAAACTTTTTAAAAATAGCAGCTGACTCCATAGCTTACCCCATTTCAATCCTTATCAACCGGCCAATCAAAGAATTTTATGTCCCCCATATATGGAAAACCTCCTACATCATACCATTACATAAAGGTGGTAACTCTTATGACTTCTCCAGCTACCAGCCAATAGCCATACGCTCACCCTTATCCAAGCTCTTAGAGAAATGTATTCATCCTCAGGTTATGCAGTTCCTAACCTCACATAATCTTCTCTCCTCTACTCAACATCGTTTTTGCCCACATCATAGCACAACTACTGCTCTTCTCTCTTTTACCAGTCAGGTTAATCTGCACAGAAACAATAATAACTTTGTGTCGGCTATCTTCCTGGACCTTTCTAAAGCTTTTGACATGGTTTCACATCCCTTACTACTTGATGCTCTTTCCTCCCTATCCTTTGACTCCCCTACTATCTCCTGGTTCAAAAGCTATCTATCAGATACACAGCAAGCTGTCCAATGGCGAGCTGAACTATCACCCCTCCTCCCTACCTCTGCAGGTGTACCTCAGGGGTCAATACTTGGCCCACTATTGTTCTCTATTTTCACAAACAACCTACACACATCCTCCAAACAGGCTACATTAATACAGTATGCAGATGACTCAACAATTATCTGCACAGCACCATCTCTTACCACCCTACAGAAGTTAGCCCAAGAGTCCTTCTCTTACATAGAAGGTTGGATCACTGACATTTAACTGATTCTCAACTCTAATAAAACAAAACTTCTCTTGTTCACCCCCAATAAATCCAAATCCACTTCCCTAACCTTCTCAATCACATCTAAAAATGGCACAGTCATCTCTGCTACTACACACTCTTAGGAGTTAAAATAGATAAAAATCTGTTCTTTGATATTCATGTAGCTCAGACTATACAGAAGGTTCACAAAAAAATGTGTACTCTTCATAGACACAAACATTTTCTCACTGATAAAGCAGGAATCACCCTAGCCCAAACTCATCTCTTATCCACACTATTGTATGCTGCACCAATACTAACCCATATCAGAAAAACAGACCTGGACAAAATCAAGAGCTGTTAAAACAAAATTGCCAAATTTGCCAACAACTCTTCTTTCAGAACCCATCACTGCCATGTACTAACTGACCTTCAATGGCTTGAATTCCCACAATTACTTACCTCCTAACAGCTTACTTATGCTTTTAGCATCCTAAACTACCCAAACAAAACTCCATCACTAAAACAATTACTAACCCATTACTCTTCCACTCGTCCTCTGTGATCTTCTAATAAACCTCTCCTAAATATCACCACAGCCAACAATACTGCTGGCAAAGCTCTATACTTCCACAAAATAGCCAAATACTGGAATACTCTTCCCTCCAGCATAGTCACAACTACTACTAACACTCACTTCAAAACACTACTCGAAGCACATCTTAGAAAAACCTGGATCTGTCCATGTATAACATAACTATCCACCTCTTATCTACTGGCACTCCTCTCTATTCTCTGTTATGTACCCAAAGTTTTGTTTTGGAAAGTGCTGAATTGAATTGTCATACTATGTCTGACCTTGTAAAATATTTTTTTTCCTTATACACTTGTAATATGTAACCTTGTAAAATATATTTTTTTTTCTTATACACTTGTAATATGTAACTGTGGACTGTTTCTCCCCGAGCCTCCACTGAAAATGGACCTGTTCCCATTGAATTATCCCAGTTAACAAATGTAAAATAAAATAAATATCAACCTTCCACTACCCGTTCTTTGTATGTAATCAGCAATTACAGTAGTTCATATGCTCTATACAGATTAACTGGTAAATAAGTAGCTGAGCATTTCTGTTTTAAATAGTATATCAACCTTCCATTGCCCGTTCTTTGTATTTAATCAGTAATTACAATAGTTCAAAATGCTCTATACAGTTCAACTATTAAACAAGGAGCCTAGCGTTCTTGTTTTAAATAGTATATAAACTTTTCATAGCCCGTTCTTTCTATTTAAGCAGCAATTACTTTTTACAGTCCTTTACTGTCCTGTTGGGATATGTAGCGCCACTCTATGCGTGCAATCCCCTCTACACGGGCGTTCTACTTCACTGACCAGCAATGTAGATTGTCCCAAATATACAGCCAAAAAAAAACATTTAAAGCAAACTACAGTAAATTCTTTCCTAGGATCATGTTTAGAAGGCAAATCAAGGTGTTCTTACCGCTGCTGGTTTCCGTGAGCACTGGCGATTTAAAAATGGCACCAGAAAACAGGGTTTATTAAACCTCGGTCCTGTAGCCAGGGTAACTAGAAGAACAATGGCCTGATTGGCATTCTAGCTGCCATGTGGTCTCAGCCAGGCCGAGATACTACAGAAAACATATGATAAAACAATGTGATAAAGTGAGTAAGGTAAGCAGTCTTTCCCTGGTAATGCTGCTTCCTTTTTCCCAGTTTTGGCTCTATTTGCCCTGTTCATTTTGAGTTTCCCTCCTAATAGCTGAAAGCTCAAATGAAACCTTTAAGTTGTTTCTTAGGCTGCTCCTGAGTCCTTCTGCACTAAGTTCTAATGTCTAACTGAAGCTTTGCGAGTAAGCAGACCGCTTCTGTTGCATCGACCCACCCAACAACTCAAAAATCATGTAAAAAGCATCTATCATTTAACATATATTTACAATATCACTAGTACAGCTATGCCGACCACCAAACAGCTCAAAAAATGCTTTCAAAAACTCTTGTCTTTTAGCAGACAGTTTCAATGTTACCTGTTAATGTTATGGAGATTCTAAAGTATTTTGCCAGTGCTATGGGGTTCCCGAGCGGTGCGCTCCAACACTTAGGTTAAAGTATAGTGAATATTAACCTTTTCCCGTAGTTTTAGGTGCTTTGGTGCAGTATTTATTTTAACAGGACTGAGATTGAAGTCAGTATATTTGCAAGCAGCCCCTCTCCGTTCAGGTCTTTCAGTGGGGCAGGTTGAGTTGGGCAGGGAGTTTAGCAGGTATCTGCCACTGGTGTCCGCGAGCACTAGTGATTTAAAAATGGCACCAGAAAACTGGGTTTATTGTAGTTAGATCCAAGGTCAGATTCAAGACCCATATTTTAAGGAATGGACAGAAAAGACAACATCAGATCAACAATTCTTTGTTGCAGGATTTTCTCCATAACTTTTCCAAAGCCAGTACTCCATTCCTAGCCCATTTGTACAGCATGTTCAGCCCTATGTTTGTGTCTCATCCCTTAAATCTTCTTTCACTGTTTCTCCAAAGTCAATATAGACCAACCCCCCCCTTGAAATCCCACATCACAATGTTTGTCCTTGATGTTCTTCGATCCCCCCACTCCAGTCCACACAGTGACGTGATCAGTGCTGGCTAAGGGAGTCTTCACCTGGACAGCTTTGACCTACTTCGTCTCCTCAATTAGGATTGTGTCCAGAATTCTAGACTTTTTGATACAGTTCTGCACCAATTGGTTGAATCCTTCCTAGTCTAGAACCTCAGTCAAACCTTTATTCCCTTTCTAATCTGGAGCTCTGGACCTCCCAGTCTACTTTTAAAAGGTTTGGATACCCTATAAGTATAAACGTCCTAATCCACTTATCCCTTTCCTTTATTTTATTCCTAAATCTCCCATCCTTCTCTCTCTTGATGTGTCTGGGATGCTATACTCTATCACTGCAAAAATAACCCCCCCTCGTGTCTACCTTAATCAAAATGGCACTGCCCTTATGTTCTCTCCCTCACTACTTCGTCATGCCTGCATGGAATAGTCTTTATTTCTAGCATCACACTTGACACCCTTTGTTACACAGAAGATTCATGTCAAAATGAGAAAATCAACAATGTAAATTCCACAACATCACAAAATTAAAACAGAAAACACTAAAGGCTTACAGTGGCAGCCTTCGAACTGCAAAGCAGCAAACACATTTACCTGAAAATATGAAAAGTAAAATAAGTCCAGAAAAAGATTTTTGCAAAGAGAAATCCTCCTGTACCCTCTCTCATGGGAGGGGATGCATCCTCTGCACCACCCTTTGCTGTAAGGTATTAACCACACAGTGACACAACTGTGGGGCAGGGCAAACACTTCATGCATGTTGCTCTCTCTTTACATGCTTTTTCAACTTACCTGCCACAAAAAATATTTTCACCAATAATGGACTTCACAGTCAAATGAATAATATTACCTACCACAGTGTTACATCACTCAGTCATATACTGTACTCCTTAAATAGATTACCATCACCCCTTCCTCATTCATGTCTGTCATTCCTGGACAACCTATACCCTGACACCTTCAAGTCCCACTCCCTCTTATCACTGGCCCATGTTTCTATGACACCAGAAATGCCTACCAAGTACTGACACATCACTGATTGCAGAGCCTTATCTTTCTTCTCAGACTCTTACAACTGTAATCTAGCAATGCTCAGACTCACCATTACTTCTTGTTCTACTATTTTCTATGTCCATGTTCTCCCCCTGCCCAGTGTCCGAGTATCTAGCCCACTCTCAACCAATTAAATAATGGAAACATACATTTCCAGCCCAGTTTTCAGCACTACTGCTTGCACCAGTGGCATAGACAAACTCCCGACTATGGTTAGGGCAACCCAAGTTTCAGTAGCAGTCTGGGTGCATGACCGCAAACGCAGGGAGGATGGGTGTGCTCATCTTATGAGGGAAGAGGCCCACAGTCATTGGGCACAAGCACGTAGGTTGAGTTCCCTGGTGGAGACTGGGGAAACAACTGCATGGTGCCTCCTGTGGATGGGCAGAACAGTCCTGCTGATGTCAACCTCTTGAAGTAGTGAGTGGCTATTTAAGGCTGCTGCTTTACTGCATGCTCCTCCAATGGGTTGTCACTGACCAGATGTATAATTTCCTCTCCTGCCTTTTATCCTGCCCCATGCCACTACCCCTTCTATGTGCAGCCTTTCCTATTGCAGCTTTACCACCCCAGTCATTGCAACAGTCCCTGACAGGTGGTTTCTTCCCTTTGCTTCTCAAGAACCCTGTTTCATCCCTCATCCATCATGTAGTCTTCCTACAAGGGTCTATATTATAACACCGAAGTCTTAAAACTTCAAATGTTATAATATTGAACCCTATGCACCGAATGCTGAAAATAGCTAAGCTGCAGAATATCGAATACTTTCCTAGGGAAAGCATTCGGTGGGCCGTTTCTGCAGCTTCGCTATTTCCTCGACTGTGGAGTGAAGGTTACAGACCGGGTTAAGGTAAGTGTGCGAACGAAGGGGAGTGTGTGATAGGGACCTCAGGGTTAGGGAGCAGGTAAGGTGAGTGTGAGATAGGGACTTTAGGGTTAGAGAGCGGGTAAGGTGAGTGTGCGATAGTTAGGGACCTTAGGGTTAGGGAGCAGGTGAGGTGAGTGTGCAGTAGTTACGGACCTTAGGGTTAGGGATGGGTTAAGGTATTTGTATAGCTAGTAGTGTATGTATGGTTTAGTGTAGGGTTTTGTGAGGTGTATGTGTGTGGATTATTTATTTTGGTGTGCTTGTGTTGTGTGTATGTTTGTCGGAACAGCAACTTTTTTCCCTGGGGAAAAATTTGCTATTCTGAGTGTTCGATGTTATGGGCTTTCGATCAAAATGGTTCTATATTATAACATTCAAAGTTTTAAGACTTCGATGTTATAATATAGACCATCCTACAAGGCCCTCATACCCATTCTTGGCTCCCTCTACTCCGATTCTCATCAGTCCTGCTCTCATTTTTCTCATCCTGATCGCTCCTTTTCTTCATTGCCATTGAGGGCATCATTTCTTACTGTTTTCTCTTACTGTCCTCCCATGTCCTAATTCCTGTCTGTCATTTTCAACAGGTCCTCTACCTTCTTCTCCCTGTTCTAGACCCTGTCTTTTTGTCTCTACCTATCCCCTGCCTGTCTGTTTCCTGCTTGCCCAACCTGCTACCCTATACTCCCTTCGCCCATCTCAAATCCTCTTTCCTCCTGCTCATCAAGCATCCTCCCCAACTTCCATCTCTCTGTCTTTTCCACTCTCTTCCTTACATCCCAGTTCACATAGCATCTCCCTGAGCTCTCACACCTCCTACTCTAGTCTCCCTACTCTCTTACATGCCCTACATACAGGTTCCTCCCACAGGTAAGCCAACCACATTGCTAGCCTACATCTGACACAGAAACCTGTAATGTATCCATAATAGTAAACATAATTTCAGCATAACAATTCTTGGTGCAATAATGACTACAAGATCAGTGCTCTGGGCCTTGAAGTGTATAACTATTAGGTTTGATAAGGCAGGGATAAGAGCACAATTCAGGTTAAACAGGTGAATAGATCTAGAATTAACAAATTTAAGAGCACAACAACAACAGAGAAAGAGATTTGGCAGAAAAAAATATAGGTCTGTCTATACAATGAAGAACGTTTTAAGCACTTTCTTTTTAAAGGCAAAGTACATTACATGCTCGCACGCGCGCACACGCACACACACACACACACACACACACACACACACACACACACACACACACACACACATTTCGGAAATAACTATCAGGCCAGCTATTAACATCCAAGTTACTACAAAAAATAACTCAATAGAATAATAAAAAGGTATGTCTTACCATAACTTGGCATCTGTGTTTTCTTCCTTCATTCCTCCTCACGATAGGGTCTCAGATCTGACCTTCGGATCTGCTCAGCCACATTCTACAGACTTGTACCTGACTCTCAAGCTCCTCCCTCTTGCCCATAATGCACTACGCCCACCCAAGTACATCAGATCAAGTTTGCTGATTCCATACATCCAACACTCAAACAGCAAAGGAATGGTAGAAGAAGCTCACATACGGGACATAGAAGTCCCTTCATGATCCAGGCTCCTCTGGAAGAAACAAGGCAAGGGGATGCTTGGGTTGGGAAGTGAGAAGGAATGAAGGAAGACAACACAGATGCCAATTATGTTAAGACATACCCTTTTAATCTGATGCTGTCTTCTTCATTCCTCCTCATGATAAGGTCAGAGTCCCCAGATACGTAGATCCTGAGTGGCCCTTATGGAACGATATGCTGGTGCACCATTGAACCAAAGAAGGCCCTGCACCTGGATATGTCATCCAACTTATAATGCGATACAAAGGTATGACTTTTAAACCATGTCACTGCTGCACAGATGCCATCAATGGAAGTTCTAGAATGGGCCATAGAAGTAGCCAAAGCTCTGGTGGAATGTGCCCTTGGAGGTCTAGGTAATTCCAATCCGTTGGATGTGTAAATGTAAGAGATGCAGTCAGGTATCCATTTCACTGAGATAACTTTAGATATCGCTTGTCCAAGTCTATTAAATGAGAAAGCTATGAAAAGCTGATCAGACTTCCTGTGTTGTTTGGTTCTGTGCAGGTAAAAACAGAGTTGTCTGTGAACGTCTAGAAGATGGAGAACATACTCCCCTTTATTAGGGAAATTAGGAAAGAACACTGGTAATTGGGTGGATTGATTAATATTATTTTTGGTAGCAACTTTGGGCATAAAGGACAGATTGATCCGTAAAGACACTCTGTCTTTTTGAAAAAGTATGTAAGGAGGTTTTGAGGATAAGGCTTGCAGTTCATAAATCCTCTAAGTGGAAGTTATAGCCACCAGGAGGGTTGTCCTCCACGACAGAAACTTCATGTTGCAACTTGCTGCTGGCTCGAATGGTCCCTCGGTCAAAGCCTGCAACACAAGAGTGAGGTCCCAAGAGAGAGATAGGTTCTTAATTGGAGGCCTTAATAAGAAAACACCTATCATGAAGGATTTGCATAGTCTAAAAGTGAACAGAGAACAGGATTGACTTGCAGTATGAAAGCTGGAAATAGCAGCTAACTGTAATCTGATAGTTGAGAAGCTAGTTGAAAAGATTGCTAAGAAATAACAAAATGTCTGAAACTGGTGCTGAGAAAGGCTCAATGTTCCTTCTCATGGTCAAAATAACAAATCTCTTCCACTTACTAGTGTAGACTTTTTTAGTGGAAGCCTTTTGTGAGGCTAGAAGAATTTTCAGACCGGGGACTTAAGCGTGGACTGTCCCACTAGGGTTAGAAGTGGAGAAACCAAGCAATTTGAGGACTCGAAGGTTGAGATGCTGGATCCCTGAGAAATGAGAAAGGAGGTCTTGACTTGGCTCCAGAATGCAAGGAGGATATTTCAGATGAGATCATAGGAAGGGGAACCACACCTGACGAGGCCAGAAGGGGGCAATGAGGATGACTGAGCTCTTCAACCTGCTTGCCTTCTGAAGAAACTTCGGGATGAGCAGAAGAGGAGGGTAAACATATAGGAGACTTGGGAGCCAATCATGGACTAGTGCATCACTTGGGAACTCACCCGGAGTAAGCACCATGTTCAATCATAGCCTCACGTCAGGCTTTGTGCCCACTGAATGGCGCACAGCAACAGTTATCCCACTCCACAAAGGGGGAGCCACCACTGATCCCGGGAACTATCGCCTTATTAACCTGATGAGCCTGGTCTGCAAGGCCATGGAATGTACCATCATGGAATTCATAAACAAAGACATTGGTAACCTCCAAACTCTGGACCCCATCCAGTTTGGGTTTGTGAAAGGCAGATCATGCCTCCTGAACCTGGTCGACTTCTTTGAGG
Source organism: Protopterus annectens (assembly GCF_019279795.1). Lineage (NCBI taxonomy): Eukaryota > Metazoa > Chordata > Ceratodontiformes > Protopteridae > Protopterus > Protopterus annectens. Next base: position 161,787,094 of record NC_056739.1, read on the forward strand.
CAGTCACCAAAGCAGTAGACAAGGGTAAGGTGATTCACACTGCCTGTCTTGACCTTGCCAAGGCTTTCGACACCATCCCCCATTCTGGAATTATAGCTAAACTCACTAAACTAGTTATAAATCCCTGTGTCACAAGATGGGTTGCCAACTGACTCACTGACAGAACCCACAATGTAAAAGTTGCAGACTCCAAATCTGACTTCAAACCAGTGACAAATGGAGTACCACAGGGTTCAGTCCTGGGACCTCTGCTGTTTGGTATCTACTTCTCTGAAGTACAGGCTAACAAAGTTTGCAGATGACTGCAAACTAGGAGCTATGGGCGAGTCCCCAAATGATGTGGACATCTTACAGAGGGGCCTCACTGAGACAGATGCCTGATGTCAGAGCCATGGCTTCAACTCAATGCCAAAAAGTGCATTGTTATACCCTTTGGTAAAAACTCTGCACCCATGAACTACCACATAGGTGGTAGTCTTCTTAACACCGAATGTGTGATAAGAGACCTTGGGACCCAGGTGGACAGTAGTCTCTCCTTTGATAATCACATTGCCTCAGTAGTCAGGAAATCCTTCTACATGGCACACCTCATCACAAAAGGGTTCTCATCCAGGAAAAAAGAGGTCATTGCTCCCCTCTACTCGACACTCATTAGACCCATTATAGAGTACAACGCCCCTTTTGGAATGTACCTCACAAGACATCTGCAGCAGCTGGAAAGGCCACAGAAGTACCTCACAAAAAGGATTACTGGCCTCAAATGGATGCCCTACACTGACTGTCTCAAAAAACTCCACTTTACTCTGTAGCATATCGCCTACTCCGAGGTGATCTCTGTCTAACATATAAAGCTATGTCAAACCCAGAGCTGTTGGACATGCTACACCTAAAGAAATCCCAATCCCTCTGAGCTACATGCTCTAGGGAACTAAACCTTGTCATCACAATAAACAGGACATGCTGGAGGGATAGATTCCTGTCCCAGAGACTTCCCATACTCTGGAACAAGCTACCCATCTATGTCAAGCAAAGTTCCTCATTAACACTCTTCAAGAAAAATCTTGATGAGTGGATGGGAAATAGAAAATACACTCCGGGGATCACTTCTCTGGCTTTGCTCGACAGGGGCACAGGAAATTAACTTTGTTGGGTTGGCGTAAGCCAGGGAACTTTGTTGGCTAGGCTTACTTAAGCCCTTGGGCCGATAGCCTAGTACCTACCTATGAATCTATGAACCTAAGAGCTTCCTGCATTTGCTGTTGAGGGGAGAGGCAAATAGGTTGCATCAAGGTTGACCCCAATAGCTGAAGATCATGTTCGCCACTGATTGATTGAGGGACCAATGGCGCAGAAGCAGAAGTGATCTGCTGAGTCTGTCCCCCAGATCATTGGTTTTCCCCGGGATATGGATTGCAACTAGAAGGCGGTCTGAAGATATCTCCCATTCCCACACCCTCATGGCCTCCCTGCACAAGGGGTAAGACCAGGTTCCTCCTTGTTTGTTGATGTACCAGACAACAAACATGTCCTGAAATACTTGCAATGTTACGAGGACTGCTCTCATCTCTAGGGCATTGACATGTAACCTGGTCTCAGTAGGGGACCATGCATCTTGGACCATCTTCCCATTGTAATGCCGCCCACCCAATGTGGGAAGTGTCCGTGGTCATGTTGGCTATGGGGGGGGGGGGTCATTCAAGAATGGCAAGCCTAGAATGATGTTGTCTGACTGTATCCACCAACTGAGATGATGCCTGCAAATGGGAGACAATCTGATGTGAAGGGACAACGGTTGAGAGAGCATGGACCATTGTGTCGCTAACATCCACTGGAGAACCCGCATGAAGAATCTGGCTAGAGGGACTAACAGACTGGCTGCTGACATGGACCCTAGGGTCTGCAGGATCACTCGAGCTGTGGGGGTCTGTTGGGCTAACAATTCCTGCACCTGATTTCTCAGAGTAATTATTCGGTTTGAAGGAAGAGAACCTATCTGAGTTCTTGTGTTGATCTGCATATCTATAAATTCCAGGTTCTGTACTCTAATCAGGTTGGATTTGTTCATGTTTATGGTGATGCCCAGAGAGTGTGATAACTGGATTAAGTAATCCCTGGCTTGTATTTATCCAATGCCTCATGGGAGCAGTCCAATCATCTAAATATGGAAACACCTGGAATTCCCTGAGCCTCAAGTGAGCCGCTACCACTGCCATGCATTTGGTGAACACCCAGAGGGCTGTGGTGAGCATGAAGGGCAGTGCTCTGAATTGGTAATAATTGGCTCCCAGCCAGAAGTGCAGATATCTCCTGGAGTGCCTGTCTATTTTGATGTGATAGTACACATCATTGAGATCTGTCAAGCACATCCAGTCATTCTTGTGCAATAGTGGAAGAATGGACTGAACCATAACCATTCAGAATCTCGACTTCTTTACATATTTGTTCAATTTGCTTAGATCCAGGATGGGTCTTAGGTTCCCTGTCTTTTATGGCACCAAACAAAAGCAGGAGTAGGTTCTGAATACTCTTTGTTTGGTTGGGATCTCTTGGATGACTCTTTTTAACAACAGTTGTTGAATTTCCTGCGCTGACTGTTCCCTTTGACTGGGTGGCACGTCGGGAAGACTCTTGGAGTTTGGGGAAAGAAGAGAAAAGGGAATGTAATAACCTCTGGATATTATGTTTTACACCCAACAGTTTTAAGTCAACTGGGTCCAGGCTTTTGGGTGCAAAGCTAGTCAGCCCCTGACTGCTTCCAGAGAAAGACAGTTGGTGCTTGCTTCAGGAGCACTGGTAGGGCTTATCTGGAAATGATTCCCTAAAGCCCTGGTTCTGTGGACCCCCCTCTGTTTCTAGGGTAGCATCTACCATCAAACCCCCCTTCTGCCTCTAGAGGATGGTTCCCGGTGCGGGTCCTGGAAAGGCCCTTGGGACTTGTGAAACCACATTTTCTTACCTCCATGTTGGTTCCACAAGAAGGACCTCTGCAGGGGTAGAAAATTTGATTACAACAGCTGAAAGGGCCTTCCCATCCTTTTCACTGTGGGTAAGTGTATTTCGAACTGACGTCCCAAAAAGGGAGGAGCCATCATATGGGCCATTCGCAAACAATGCCTTAAAGGACTATGCAAAATCACATAGCCTCATCCAGGCATGCCTCCTTAGGGAAAGTCCTGAACTGGCTGCTTGTGAGGTGCTCTCTGTGATATGGAAGTTTAACCTCATCGATGAATTGGAAATGGATGAAAGGGTGGTCATCTTGGGAGAAACTTTCTTAAATTCCTCCGCAGGCATGGCCTCTGAGAGAGAAGCTGACAGTTCCTTGATCAGATCTTTCTGCAGCCAAGTAAAATGAGCCAGGTAGTTCAACAACCTCAGCACAAAGGTGGCCGAGGCATAGACGCACTTCCCAATCCTGTCTAGTGCTCTAGACTCCTTGTGAGGTAGATGGACATTTGCAATTTCTTTTGCCAGCTCTTTCTTAGTGGCTGCCACCACCATGATGACATCAACTACTGGACCCTTACTACAATGTTTCCTGTATGTGGGGGGTACCAAAAACCTTTTGGGTAATTTGGGTACGGGCTCGATGGTGTCCAGTTCCTTCCATGCCCGTCAGGACACTAAGTCAACCAAGGTGTTCACCGGGGGGGGGGGGTCACCCAAGATGTAGACAAGCCTGTCCCGAATGCCTCCAAGAGAACTGACTCCTCAGAGGAAGGAGTTTGGGTAGACCACCCACCTTTCTGCTTCAGGATCTCTAATATGTCCCCAAAGGAGATGTCGTCAGGTGGGGATTGGTAGGATCCTTTCCCCTCATCAAAGTCAGTGTCCTCAAGTAAAGACCCCAATGGGGAATCAACATGACTCCTTTTGCATGTCTTTTTCCAAGGAACTTCCTCAGCTAGGTACTCTGGAGAAGTGTTGGAAAAAGGGGATCTCTCCTGAGAAGGGAATTCTTGGAGGCTGCTCAGGACAGGAAGACTAGTGGCAGGATGAGTGGGAGTAAGGCCTGGATCCTACAAGAGTACTGGGGCAGATTGGGGAACATGTGCCATCAGATCTTTAACTTGAGAGAATACCCTCTCCACTGTCTGAAAAGCCAAAGGACCAGGAGAACCCCTTTCCATCTCCCCTAAATCTGAAAGTACCAAGAGAAAGCAGGCAGGAATCATCCCAGATCCAAGGCCCCTAGAAGGGATCATACCCAAACTGTTGAGTGCCAAGCCACCTAAGGGGAGGAATGGCTCTGAAAAGGATGGAGCCAACCCCAGTCCCCTGCACCAAGCACCAACACCACGGCTCTGAGACTCACTCTGCTGTGAAAAGGCTGGAACAGGGCTAGTTAAGGATATCCTTGGTGTCGAAGAAGGAAGTTTCCCCTGTTCCGAGCTTGACATGCACAGAAGTCCTGAATCCTGCAACTCTGAAACTGAGGGTCAGATTGGAGAAGGAGCCCTGATGGGATGGCCAAGGTAACTCATGGATATGACAGGGGAAGGAGCTGAAATTACCCCATCTGGATCTGGGCCTTAAGAAATCTCCTCCTCATCCTGTCCATATCTGCATTGGATTAGCCTCTGGAGGACCTGTTTGAAGTCGACGAGCAGAAGCGCGAATGCTTCAACCTGGATGAGAGTGCAGGAGACCTCGTCAAAGTCCTCAGATATGGAGGTATGGGATTTGATCTAGGAGCCAATGAAGGTGGAGGAGAGATGGTAATGATACCCTCTGGATCCATAGGAGCTGTAGGATTCAACCAAGGAGGTAATTTCTTTGGGTCCAAAGGAGTTGGACCCTACCATTTCTTAGGCTTGTGCACAAACCAGGTCCAAAAACACAAAACTAAAAGCCAAAAGTAACCCCAAATCCAGGAGCCAGCAGGGCAGGGCTGGTCACAGTAATACAGTCAAAGGCACAATCCAAAAAGAGTCACTAAGAGTTCCAAAGATGGTTGAACACCAAACACACTTTATTCGGTTATAATAAGAAGTGCTTTCATCTCTGTCAGTTCAGAGACTTTATCCAAAAGTCTCTGAACTGACAGAGACAAAAGCGCTTGCTATTATAGCTGAATAAAGTGTGTTTGGTGTTCAACCATCTTTGGAACTCTTAGTGACTCTTTTTGGATTGTGCCTTTGACTGTATTACTGTGACCAGCCCTGCCCTGCTGGCTCCTGGATTTGGGGTTATTTTTGGCATTTCTTAGGGTTCTTAGCTTCAAGAGTGTTCCTCGAGGAAACAGGGAGGGACCTGTTTTTAAACTCTTTAGTAGTAGCAGAAGAGGAAGAAAAAGAAGAAGCCACAGAAGGGATCTGGGCCTCCGAAGCCAAGGAGGGAAGAAGGCCCCTAAGAATCAGTTTATTCCTACTGTCAACTAAAGCCCATGAATTGAAAGCAACACAAATGTTACAATCCACTTTCAAGTGGTCAGTGCCAAGGCAGTACACACACTCCTTGTGGTCATTGTGACTCGGGATTTTATGCCCACAGGAAGTGCAGCGTTTAAAGCCGGGTGAAGGTTTGTCAGCCATAACTGAAAAACCCACCAAAAAAACAACTGTCACCAATTGAAGAAAGCCAATGGTAAGCTATAACTCTTAAGATCACAATATATTTCTCAGTTTAACTTTAGATTTAACCTAAAATTTAACTTTAAATGTAACTTAGAGAAACCTAAGTATTAAAACTAGAAACAACTAACACTAGCAGAAACTCTATTTTTTTTGCAGGAAGAGCATGCACACACACACACACACACACACACACACACACACACACACACACACACACACACACACAGCACACACACACACACACACAGCACACAACACACACACACACACTCTGTGAAGGAAAAAAGGAGAGGACATACAGAATCCACTTAAAGATAAATTAGCAAGAGAACTTTGAACAAATCTATCTAAGGCTTGAGAGCACGAGATCCGCATCCGGTATGCTGAAGCGGCAAACGAGATCTGAGTTGCTTGGGTGGATGTAGTGTATTATGGGTAAGAGGGAAGAGCTTGAGAGTCGGATCCAAGTCTGCAGAATGTGGCTAAACCAGATCTATAGGTCCGATTTGAGACTCTATCATGAGGAGGAATGAAGAAGAAAACGTCAAATCATTTGTTATTTTGTCTCGTCTACTCCTTCAAATGTTGAGATAGCCAAACTGCTTAACACTGAAAAAAATAGCAAATCAAAATGTACCACCAGTTCGGGAAGAGGAGCAGACCAATACAGATCTGCCCTCCATCTTAAACTTTTGAGAAACTTACTTTTCCAAATCATAGTATTCCACCTCCTCCTCAACTTTTGGGGTAATTAAACATCTGGCCAGTAATTTAAAAAGGTTCCCTATTAGAAGACCGAAGACACATTCTTTTGAATGCATCTTGGTCAAACTCAAAAGACTGAAATGCCAAAATAACAAAGCAGCTTTTAAGCAAATTTTTTCCCTGGGAAGGAATTTGCTTGGCTGCTTCGTTACTTTGCCATTTTCGGCACTGTAATGCGGTCTCGGAGTTGGTATATTTGAGTAGGGGTGGTGTGGGGGATCAGGGTGTGTGGGGGGTGAAGCCCCCCCACTTAATGTAATGTTTAAAGTGTTTTATTAATTTATTTTTTTGTTGGAACAGTGATTTTTTTCACTTGGAAAAAAATCGCTGTTCTGACACTCCGAAATTGTAAGCTTTCGCTTACATCGGGTCGATTAATCACCGTTCGCTTTTTAAGCATTCGGTGATCTAATATAGACCCTTTAAAAATAAGTTACTGCAAGAAATAATTCAGTAAAAGTATAGATTGCTGTTCTGTCTTTAACCCAGCCCTTCAAAAGTTGATAGACAAACTGACAACACTAAAGGATTATAAAATCAAAACATACTTGCCAGTTAGGAGCAGTAACAAATCTTGTCTTCTTCAGGCTGCCATGCCTTGTTGATAAAATGTACAAGTTCAGAAGCAAAATTTATGTATTTTATATACCCAAAGGGATACTTACAAATAACTTTATAGCCCTGGTATCTCTTGTTGGTTTCCATATTATTAGAGTAACGCAGTCACCTCATTTGCATTTGCTCTCCAATTTAAATAGCCAACCACCACATAACACCATATAACTGTGACAGTGACCTAAGGGTTCTACAAATTTGCAGGTGGATGGCCAGTGTGTCTGTATTACTATTTTAAACTGCACAGTATACTAGTATACATTGTTTTCTGGCACCAATAAGTGTTACCCAACACTCGCCAGAGTGAGGGACACTGCCAGACAGAGATGTGTTTGTCATAAGGTAAGACTAAGATGACAGAAAGCCATTCTGCACCACAGCAAAAATGGCTTCCTCAGTGGCATTGAGAAAGTGTACCTACATTCATTGTCAGTGATCTGAGGTCAAGAAGAGAAGCAAGGGCCAGCGAGTCAGCAGAAAAATTACTGACCAGCTCACCATTTCAAGTGGGTAAGAAAGGGAAAATAGAAGAAACTATGGGGAAGCCTCACTGAAGTTGATGGCTAAAGTAAATTTCTGCAATCAAACATCTAATAATAAATGCACACTTCTGGCACTGAACCCAGTACTTAAAGAGAGTGCAGTATAAAGTGGCAAAAACTCATCACTGCAATTTGAATGCTGTGAGCAGGGGCTTTTCTGCTACGCAGCCTTGCAGCTTTGATGCCATAAGAGAAATTAATTAGGGTATGAGCAATCAGTGTTACCCCAGATTCTGATGTCAAGGGAGCAGGAGAGAACAAAATAGATGGGAAAATACTAACTTTGGGGTGTTCGTGACACTACAAGTATCTGAGCAATGTCTGGGTATCATTCTACTGCTTACAGCTTCTGCATAGTTTCCCCAACTTCACAAATTGGATGCTCCGGCAGGGGAGAGAGATACAGTCTGCATGTCGACTTCTTCATGCTGTCTTAGTGATGTCATGAACTAATTTCCTGAGATCCTAGTGATGAGTGACACATGAGGTATACAGTGACAGAGTATGGTATGCTTCAGCTATGTTCTAAGCATGCAGATATGTTCTAAGTATGTAGTTACTTATGTAATATAATTACCAACCTTTCCTCTCTCTCTCTTGCTTTCATGAAAGCACTTTTCTGATTACATTGGTGTGAGAACTCACTGTTTGTCAGTAACTCACTTGTGAACTGATGGGCTAAGCAATATGTGCTCAATACACATATTTCAGGCCTATACATGGTCTGACAGTCACCTCAAACCATTCTCTGCTGCTGACATCTGGTCAGCCTTCTCTGACTCTTATCCTACAATCCTATGTTTCTTCTAGGGGATGCTTACAGATTTATACTAGGACCTGCTAGGGCAAATGCATATGCGGTATTTGTGAGGCAGTTCATTACTCGTGTGTATTTCTTAAAAACTGCATTATATATTATATCATTTTATTCTCTCAAACATAATATATCATATCATAGCCTACAGCATATATAGCTGTATACACAGCTGCTGTTTGCAGATGAGGAAAAGCAGTTAACTCAGTTGGAAGAGTCCTGCAGTCCTGCAGATTTGTTCATAAATTGATATGGAAGGGATCCAGTGACTGAAGAGCAGATGAGTGCACACACTGGGGTATGGTGGTGAGCAACAGGTTCTTCCTTACCAGTCTTTGTCCCCATCTTCTCATATGTCTTCATGAGCATCCTATGCCTTCATGAACTTTGGGTAGTGACCAAGAGCATGAGATCAGGTGTACAGACAAAAGAAATGAGGTTCATTCACAAGGTAGGAGGGTTCCATGACTGAATGACGAGTTCAGCAATCTGTAAGAATCTCAGAGAACAGCTCCTTTGTGCTGAGAGGTGTCATTTGATGGTGTTTGAATACCTTGTGAGGATGTCCCCTGGAATCCTCCCACAGGATGCATATAGGTTCATAGATTTATAGGTAAGTACTAGGCTAGCTGCCCTTGTGGGCCATTTTAAGCCTAGCCAATTTTCTATTTTAAGCTCAAATTAATCTACCCCATTTGGTTAGAGACTGGTCTTACCTATCTCATGGTCAATAATTATATATTACTCCTAATGATAATAATTGGGATCATAGAATGGATAACTTGAGGGGACCCATGCATGGAATAAAGCATTTAGCATCTGCCACCATCCATTAGTAGTACAGGGGGAAATCCTGAGATACATTTTCAGTTTCCCATCCACAGATCCAAGTTTTGCTTGAATATGGACATGGATGAGCTTTGTTTTATGTGGATGGGTGGTCTGTTCCAGAGCAATACTATCCTCTGCGAGATATACCTGTCATTCCAAACCATTCTGTTGATGTTGAAAAAGAGGTTTAGATCCCTAGACCGAGAATTTCTTACACCAGTTGACTTGCAGATATGCAGTAAATCCAGCAATATTGGGTATGAGGATGCCTTAATTACCAAACACAGGTCACTTCTTAGCAGTCTGAAGGATACCAATTATTGTAAGAGGACTTTGAGTTGGTCCATGTAGGACATGTTGTTTAGGCCTTGTGTCTCTTTAGTAAGGTATTTCTGTGGGTGTTTCAGTTGTTGCCTGTGTCTGGGCAGATGCATGCCAAAAGGGCATTATACTCAATAACTGGCATAACGGGGGCTGAGTAAAGGGGGACAATGACATCCCTAGAACTAGACACAACCCATTTGTTTATAAGCTGTGCAATATAGAAGATCTTCCTTATGACAATGGACACATGTTGGTCACAAGTTAAGTTACTGTCCACATAAATTCTAAAATCCTGAACAACTGGGTCAAATCTTAGGGCTATATTATCAATGTGGTAGTTCCCTGCAGTACATGACTTCCCAAAGGATACAATAATGCATTTTTTCATGCACTGGCCACTGAGAGAAAGTTCTGGTGTATTTCATAGATATGGTGTTAGGATTATATCTCCCAGCTCACCAGGAAATACCAGGGGATTACACAGAAAGACGCAGAGACAGTTGCTGGGAGTGAGGAAGTCTGATCCACCTTACTCAGATTGTTATCACTGCAACCCTCACTACTCAGCTCAGAAAATGGATGGATGGATGGATGGATGACTATATCTTAAAAATCTCATTTTGACAAAAGCTGCCTCTGTGAAGGAGGCTCAGTCCCCCTGAGCTAGTTGTGATCTTGGAGATACGTCTACTAAGTATGCAAGTACATGGGGGTTCCTGCCCTTGTTGATGTTGTTGTGTCTTTCGGCACAGCGGAACTCCAGTCTGCTAATGATTGGCAGTTGATTTTTACATGCTGAGTTGCCGGCCCTAACGCACAAACTTCAACGAAGGTACGCCCATTTGCGCATGTCTCCACAGAAGATGCTCTAGCTGAGAATCGAACGGGAAAACGTCTTGCTGTGAGGCGACAACGCTACCGCAGCACCACCACCGCTTTATTCAGTCTGTTCTGAAACTTCTGCACAAATGACTCCCATTTTTGGAATCTGCCAATTTCGGGGTATTTCCACAAATGTTCAGGACATTTATAAATTGATCAATACCCCTTTTAAAAAATCTGACCTGGACGTTCCTTAAATCCTTTCTGTCCTCAATTAAGCTTTATCAGATGTAGCGTAGAGATGCTGATTTATCGCGGGAGTCAGTAAACAGTCCTCTGCAGTTTTCTGCTGGTTTCACTTGGAAGCATGCCTTCATCACCTTATGAGCTCCTCTAAGTCCAAATCTAAAATAGTAGTAATAATGCACTGCTACACAGCTATCAACATGTTCACACAATATTTTTATTTTATTCTAAGTTAAAGAAAAGTTGTTCATGCATTAATGAAAACAAGATTCCTTTGAGATGAGTGAATCTGAAAGTAATAAGAATGTTATTAATTTCAATTAGAAGAAGTGAAACTTTCCTTTCAGCAGTTGCATAAACCATGACGCTTAAGCTGCGGTATTACATTTTAGTTCCTTATGGCTAGAACTTTGTTCATTTATAGATGCTGGAAAGGAGTTTCAGTGTAATACAGTCACCTGTGGCATGTAGCTTCCTTTGCATTTCCTCTAAGGAAAATAATGTTTTGTGACTCATAAAGCAGCTCTTGGCAGTTTAAGCAATACCATCTGCCTACTAACCATATCTCTTTCTGGCTATAATACTGATAAGCGATGTTTCCTCACTAGCTTACAGAATTCTTTGTATTCGTTCACGAAAAGACATGACAAAACATGAATGCAGACCAATATTATAATAATTTTGCAGTCTTGTGAGAAGTATTTTGTTTGCCCAGGTTACCAACAGTGCTCCCTTACCATTTCTGTATTACAAATTAGTGTGTATATGGGGTCGGGGGGGGGGTGCAGTTTCAGCACTTAATCGTCATAATACTCCTGACTATGTGCACGGGCTGGAAAAGCAGTCAGTGTTCATTGTATGTGAAAGTACAAAATTTAACTAGTTATCTACAAAAAAATCTTCAAATTTATACTGCACTCATTTATGAACAATTATACAAGGCATGTAAAGAATACGTTTGTGAAAAATAAGCAAAACAATTAAAGGGCATGTATGGGCATAAATCTGTTCCTATATTACCATATAAAACTGTTTCCATTGTGCTGGCCTTTGCCTCATTAGGGCATTTAAAGTCTAAGAATAACCAAGTCTGCAGAGAACTGCAGATTGGGTGCTGTTGTCAGCTCATCTCATGATCCGCAAATTCGACAGTAAAATTTGCATTAGACCTATACCTAATTTACTACATATAGGCTCCCCTAAATGCTAAGAAGGGTAGCACAGTTTCCTCCTAACTCTACACCCATTCATCTTATGATATTGTTGGTGCTAACCTTAAAATAGATCCCATTACTAGAGACCCTGGTTCCCACAGTGACAAAAACCTTTTTTAAAACACCCTTTTTAAAATATGGCATAAGACATAGGCACACATACATTAATTGAAAAGAAAATAAACCATATTAACATTTTCCATTTACATATATTATATATCACATATGTTTTATTTCTTTATAACTATTGTCAGTCCAATATTAGAAAAATCACTCCATTTCTAGCTACCCTTAAACCTCACTCCTCCTCTCTGTCATACTTCTGCATGTAGTGTTCCCACAGCTTCCAATTATTTGTATGCAGTTTGCTCCCTTCTTTTTCTAAAGATCCTCCTTTCAGTTTTTGTATCTCTTTTACAATATTCAATCATGCTCCAACTCAAAAGAATCATTTCCTTAGTTAGTCATTTGCCCATCTGATATTTCAGACAGAGTGCTCTGTATGGAGTTTTTATATCTGCCAACTCATTACACTCCCAAAACATATGTTCCCAATTACCTCTTTATTCCCCATAATACCTCCAACATTTATAGTTTCATAGGTTCATAGGTTGGTACTAGGCTATCGGCCCTAGGGCCTATACAAGCCTAGCCATAACAATTCCCTGGCTATTTCTTCCCACACTATTTACTTCCCTGGACCCCTGTCTAACAGGGCAACTGACATGATCCCCGGGGTGAATTTCCTTTCTCCCATCAAATCATCAAGGTTCCTTTTGAAGAGGGCCAAAGAGGCGCTCTGCTTGACATGTATGGGCAGTCTATTCCAGAATCTGGGGAGTCTCTGGGTCAGGAACCTATCCCTCCAGCATGTTTTGTTTATTGTGATGACAAGATTTAGATCCCTGGAGTGTGTGGCTCTGAGGGATTGGGATTTCCTTAAGTGTAGCATGTCCAACAGCTCTGGGTTTGACATGGCCTTGTATGTTAAGCAGAGATCGCCTTGGAGTAGATGGTATGCGACAGAGTATAGCTGGAGTTTTTTAATGTGGTCAGCATAGGGCATCTGCTTTAGGCCTGTGATTCTTTTAGTGAAGTATTTCAGCGGCCTTTCCAGTTGTTGCAGATGTCTTGAGAGGTACATACCAAATGGGGCGTTGTATTCTATAATGGGTCTAATGAGGGATGAGTACAGTGAGACAATGACCTCCTTTTTCTGGATGAAAAGCCCTTAGTGATGAGGTGTGCCACATAGAAGGATTTCCTGACTGTTGTGGCAATGTGGTTACTGAAGGTGAGACCACTGTCCACCTGTGTCCCTAAGTCTCTTATTACACTTTCGGTGTTTAGTGTACTGCCACCTAGGTGATAATTCACAGGTACATGTTTTTTCCCAAAGGGGATAACTATACATTACTTGGCATTCAGCTTGAGCCCATGGCTCTGGCACCAAGCATCTGTTTCTGTAAGGCCCTTTTGTAGAGTATCCACATCATTTGGGGATTCAGTAATGGCTCCCAGTTTGCAGTCATCTGCAAACTTTGTTAGTCAGAGTCCCTTAGTGTTGGCCTGTACTTCAGAGAAGTAGATGCCAAACAGGAGAGATCCCAGGACTGAACCCTGAGGTACACCGCTTGTCACTTGTCTGGAGATGGATTTGGAGTCAGCTACTTTTACAGTGTGGGTTTTGTCATAAGCCAGTTGGCAACCCATCGAGTGTTGTAAGGATTAATGCCCAGCTTAATAAGTTTATCTATGATTCCAGAGTGGGGGATGGTGTCAAAGGCCTTGGCGAGGTCCAGATAGGCTGTGTGGACTGCCTTACCCTCGTCCACGGCTCTGGAGACTGATTAGAAGAAGTCAATAAGGTTCAGGAGACATGATCGGCCCTTCACGAACCCAAACTGGGTGGGGTCCAGTGTTTTAAGGGTGCCAATGTCTTTGTTTATAAGTTCCATGATAATACGTTCCATGGCCTTGCAGATCAGGCTCGTCAGACTGATGGGGCGGTAGTTCCTGGGATCCAAGGTGGACCCCCCCCTTGTGGAGTGGGATAACTGTAGCTGTGCGCCACTCAGTGGGTACGAAGCCTGAGGTGAGGGTATGGTTAAACATGACACTTAGGTGAGGTGCCAGTTCATTTTGTAGTTCATGTAGTACACAGCCCGGGATGTCATCTGGTCCCATGGATGCTGTATTCTTAGCTTTGGAGAGTGCGTTTTTTACCGGTGTGGCCATTATTACCAGAATTTGGCAATCTTCCAGTATTGAGATGGGCCATTTAGGGGGTGAGGGGGGGTGAAGTTGGCACTGAATCGATCTGCCAGGATATTGGCAATATCCCTGGGATCAGTATATTTAATGCCATTCTGTTGTAGCTCAGAGCAGATGTGAGCATTGCCATTTAGATTCTTGACATAGTTATAGACTGCCTTGTGGTTGTCTTTGGAAACTTTGGCAATTTTATTTTCATAACTAGCTTTGGAGGATTTTATGAGGGATCTCAGCTTCTTACTGAGGCTGGTAAGGGAGATTTTTGCATCCTGGTATTTTCCTCTTTTCTGCAACAGTTTTTTCCTTTTGTTGTAAAGTTTGTTTATGGCAGGGGACCACCAGATTGGCTTCCTTTTTTGGAGGACAGCATCTTGGTTCTATCTGGGATGGCATGAATCATGCATGAGTGGATGTGCTCGTACAGTGCCTTAGTGTAGGACTCAGCAGTCGAACTTTCAGTTCCCGTCTGCATGGGTGTCATGAAGTTTTTAACTTCTGACTTGAGTAGCATGAAGTTGGCCTTGGAGAAATTTTTATGAAGGTTTCCTTACTGGGGGGTGGGGGTGGGATGTGGATGTTAAGGGTGATTAGCTTATGGTCTGACCAGACCAACGAGGGGGTGACCATAGGTGTGGGGCATCGATTTCCCATGTTGGTAATGACCAGGTCTAGGATATTGGAGCCCCTGGTTGGACTATGGATTAGTTGATCCAGGGCACTGAAATTTATGAATTCCAAGAACCATTAGGCAAAGGTGTTGGTGCATGAGTAGTTTTCCTAGTTAATGGCAGGGAAGTTGAAATCACCCAGTATTAGGGTGTTTGGTTGTTTATTAATATTTTCCAGTATGTTTAGAAAGGTGTAGTGAGAATCTTGGGGCATGGTGGGGGATCTGTAGCAAGCTACAATTTGGATTGCAGTCTTACCTTGTGTTTGTTGCACCGGGAGAATTTCAGACACATTGTGTTGGGCAACTAACCTGGTGGTGTGAATATCCTTGGTGAATATGGACACTCCTCCAACTTTAGTGTTTCGATCCTGGTTTGGTAGCCGAAAAGTGTGGTAAGAGTTGTAGCCTGGTATTGCAGGGGTGCTCTCTGGAGCCTTGAACCAGGTCTCAGTTACTGCACAGATATCGATGTTCTCCATTTTTAGAAGTGCCTTGAGAGAGTGCATTTTGAGGTTTAGACTTCTAGCATTGAGTAGCATTACCTTCAGATTTTGCATGCTTGTACCTGTTACAGTGGTGGTTTTGTCCTTTGAACTTTGCCTAAAAAAGGCACTATAGGGGTGGCAATAGCCTTAGCCAGTAACCTGAATCCCAGGGTTGACAGGTGCAGACCATCTCTGGCAAAGCATTGTGGTCTGTCGATCATGTCGTCCCAGGCAGAAAGATACTAGATCCCCTTTGAATATCACCAGAAGCTTAGCCAATTGTTGAAGTCAATCATTTTGTCCTTATATTATGGTATCATTCTGGGTGAAGGCAAGATGCTACTCAGGGCTAGGGTCATACCTGCCTGGGCCACATGATCTGAGAGCTCTTCCATGTCTCTTTTCATGTAGTCCAGGGAGATACGTCTCAAGTCATTCACGCCAACATGGACAATGACAGAGTCATATTTGTACTTGTTGTGGAGTGACTTGAGTGCATGAGTTATGTGGCGGATCCTGGCACCCGACAGGCAGTTCACTGTAATTTTCTCCTTGTTCAGCCTGGTGAGTGGGACATCAGTGTGCCTGACTATAGAGTCACCTATGACTAAAGTGTTAGGTACATTGTCTTGTCTTATGGGCTGTGGCTGGGTGGCACACTGGTGTTGTGAGCTATGTGACACTTTGGTTGTGATTGATGTTTGTTTGAGTTTCAGCTTCGGAGGTCCTTGTTGCTTTGTCAGGTTACAGTTAAGGGCCTCTGCATATGTGGATTTCGTGTTGCTATGTGTGGGTGTTGGCGGTGTGAGTTTAGAAGGGCTATGTGCTGCTTGAGGTGTAGTGCGGGTGTCTTGACTGTCTAGCACAATCTTGGGTGGAGAGAGCATTGCTTCCAGTTTGGCTATGTAAGTGCATCTCTCACAGGTTGTAGTGTTGGGTGGTAGGAGGAGAGGGTTGTCTGTGTACATGAGGCAATTGCTGCATTGCCCCAGTATACCCAGATTCACCAGGTGGACAGGAGAAATCAACGGAAGCTGACCCTTGGACATGCCTGGTTTGGTGCTTTTTTTTTTTAAAGTACAGGAGCTGTTTTCCCATACCTTAGCAAGGTACTTTGCAATTACAGGCTGTTTAGTGCCTATGATTAATTTCTCCTTATTAATAAGGAGAGTTGAGTGCTTGTATCAGTTTAAGGCTTCCTAGTGCTTTCCAGCAGGTATTAGAGCAAGTGCTAGCCACAGGGATGCTTAAAGGTAAGATGAAAAAAAATGGTTTATCCTAAACACTGCAGTGTGCACTAGAGAAGTTAGATGTGAAAGTAGGCAACTTAAGTTTTTACCTGTCTAAAAAGTTAGTTTTAGTAGACAGTCACTATTTTTAAAACAGCGAGATAGATTGAAAGGGAGTGATCACTTTTGTATTCTGGTACTATGGAATACAGTAGAATGGCCAATAAATTTAAATAGTTGAAGGGAAGTGATTTCACAAAATGATAATTTTGTGCTTAATCACACAAGCCAGTGAAAGCAAAGGAAATGAGATATATGGTCAAATTAACATAAGAGACAGGCAGCTATAAAGACAGTGGTATTTAAGAACATGACAGTGATGGGGGGGGGGCAGATTTCTGCCTGACTCACAAGAAACACAGCTGTGGTGTCTTTTGAAGTTTTAATATGCAGTTAAAAGCAGAACACAAGCAAAACACAAGGTAAGGTTTAGTTCCTAGCTCCACCCCCTCAGTTCACACATGATTAACCTTAAGTGACCTACCTCTTCTATCTTATGTATGAGTCCTTAATTGATCAGTTCTAATTTCTGCTTGACTCACAAGAAACACATCTGTGGTGTCTTTCGAAGTTTTAATATGCAGTTAAAAGCAGAACACAAGCAAAACACAAGGTAAAGAAAACAAATCACAGCACTCAAAATATAAAAAGGCAATAAACCAATACAAAATACAAATAAAAAGCAAACCAACCTTTCATTCACAGCAAAGTGTAGCAGAGTCTGGGTGAGCCTTTCCAATAAAGCTCTGAAATGTTTTATTTTACCCCTTAAATAGAAGGTTTAGTTCCTAGCTCCACACCCTCAGTTCACAGATGATTAACCTTAAGTGACCTCTTCTATCTTATGTATGAGTCCTTAATTGATCAGTTCTAATTTCTGCCTGACTCACAAGAAACACAGCTGTGGTGTCTTTTAAAGTTTTAATATGCAGTTAAAAGCAGAACACAAGCAAAACACAAGGTAATCTACCTGAGGAAAAATTATTTGACGTCTTCTTGGGGTTTAAAAATACATATGCAAATACTTCCAAGCAAAAATCCTAAACCTTCTGGACTTTGCTGCATAGTTGGGAGGCATACATACATCATCCCTTTCTTCCTTTGTAAAATGCTTTTCCAGTCTCTCTTCCCAATGTTCTCTAGCCTCCGATTCTTATAGTTATCATGCAGTATTTTATATGTCCTACCAATGATCCTTTTTGTAACAGCAGCTTTTGTTCTAGCTTCAGCTAAAAACTCTACCAGAGCAGGTATTTCATTTAGGATTCTCCTTTCCCTTTCTCTTTGGCTGTACTCTGATATCAATTACTGGTCAGGAAGAGAAACTCTAACCAGCATTTCAAATGTCCTTTTGACCTCACCACACACTATTACTTTTCCCTCTCTGGTTATTTGCTCCCAATACCTTGGTTCCTTTGCCAGTTTTCTCCAGTAAATTCCAGTCTCCTCTTGCTTATTTTCTGTAGCCCTACATGCAATCATCCCTAATCTCCCTTCTCCATTCATGTGTTGGCTTATTTCTTATGATACTTTCTGGTTATTATTCCATACTTTCAGTATGATTATTACTATTCTCATTAAGGACCTGCAGCAAAGATCCCAGTCTCTCCTTATTTCTTGAACTTCCCCCATGCTTTATCATCATCCCTTTCTGTTTTGAAT
Organism: Protopterus annectens; assembly: GCF_019279795.1. Classification (NCBI taxonomy): domain Eukaryota; kingdom Metazoa; phylum Chordata; order Ceratodontiformes; family Protopteridae; genus Protopterus; species Protopterus annectens. The sequence goes on from NC_056739.1 coordinate 161,805,223, forward strand.
TATAACCTATTGCTTGTGTTTATATATATATATATATATATATATATATATATATATATATATATATATTTATATATATAAAGATTATATATATGGATCTAGGACATTTGCTTGAGTGAGCAAATGACCGAAACCAAAATGGCCAGGCATACTTACGTGAAAGTGCTTTTCACCGAAGAAGCACTTTTGTGTAAGTATGCCTGTTGCCAAGGCTGTACTACGGTGCGGGAAAGGGAAATTTCCCTTTTCCCCACTGTATTGCGGTCTTGGAGGGAGAATCTAAAATGTAAATGTAGTGTTTTATTTTTTTTTGTAACATGCTTTAACGAAAGCGCTTTTTGATAAAAGCGCTTTCGTTAAAGTGGGTTCGGTTATTATGGATTCGGACGTTTGCTCACTTGAGCAAATGTCCTAGATCTATATATATATATATATATATATATATATATATATATATATATGTATATATAGGCCTTACTTCTATAACTCTAAAATATCCCTTCAAATCAGGTTAATCCTAAACCACCTTGTTCTGTTGAAAAGATCAGCTTATCCCACTTAATTCTTGTCCTCTTCCCCTCTCTGATAAATTCCTTAAACTCTTTTATTATTGCTACAACTTCTCCTCTGATTGATAACAAATATGCCCAACTTGTATATAAAACTAAAAGAGACTAAAACATTTTCACTGCTTGTTTCTTTATTTATTTATTTTACTTGCAGTTTGTTAACCGGGAAAGTCCAGTGGGCCCAGATGATCCCTTTTTCAATGGAGGCCCAGGGAGAAAAGCTCCACAGTATATATGTATAAAAAACAGCAAGAATTGATACAAGAGTTAATACATTAACAACTCTATCATATATACATACAAGAGATTAACAAGAAGTAATGCCAAGAGTTAATACAGTATGCTCCAAAAACAAACAGGCAGTAGTTAATACATAATGTTGTACAACAGAGTTGCATTATACAAGTAGTATAGAACCCTAAAGAGAGAATAGACATTTTACCTTATGTAGCAGGCAGATTGCCTACTTAAGCTGGGGTAAACCAGTAGGAGTAGTAGGGAGGAAGTTAGGAGGGGTGGGAGCAGGTGCATTCCCAGGTAGTGGAGAGATATAAACGGAGCAAGGACTTAAAAGAGGAAAGATTTTGTATAGTATGGATGTGGGGAGGAAGTGAGTTCCATTTTCTTGCAAGGGAGAAAGAAGAAGTTGCCCAGGGGTACCTGATGGCTTGTGTATCTCAAGGAGGTTTTGATTATTAGATCTGAGGGTTCAGTCAGGAAAATGCATAGTAAGGATAGAGGAGAGTGAGGGGCACTGAGAAGGGTTGAAAATGAGATTATGGGCATTACTATCCATAACCATAAAAAAGCTTAAGTTTCTCCGATTTGGTATTATGTTTTATTTAGCCTCCTCCCACATACCCTTAGCTGTCATAACAGAAGCCCTTTTAATCTATTCTTCTAAATACTTTATCTCATTGTGTCTCCATAAATATGGGCATTGCTGAACCAGTTTGTATGTGGGTATATAGTTTATGGCTATAGCCTTTTTTTTATCTTCATTAACTTTTATATCCTGAAAAGATTTGAAACAGTCTCAGAATGCTCCACAACACTGGGATGTCCTTTTCTGGATTTATAAGTTACAAAATAAAATCATCTACAAATAAAGGCAACGTATCTTGATTACCATAACAATTATATTGTTGAAGAGCTGAGCCCCTTATTTTCTTTGCCAATGGCACTAAATATAAAGCAACTAACAAAGGGGAAAGAGGACACCCCTGCCTGGTTCTTCTGTTCAAACATAACTTATCAGAAAGGGACCCTCACAATTTAATTATTGTCTCTGATCCTTAATATATCCTCTTAATTAGCCTTATTGTTGTATCAGGGAATGCAAATGCTTCCATTGTCCTACTCATAAAAATCTCAGTTTACTCTGCTGGACACTTTATCTGCATCAAGACCTACCAACAACAGTAGTACTTTCTTACATTCTGCTTCCCTCTGGATCATCATTGCTCTGTTAATGTTGTTAAATATTTGCCTCCCATTCATAAAACCACATTGATCCATATCTATCAATTTTGGCAACACCTTTGTAATTCCTTTAGCTAGTATAGACATAAACACTTTCTAGTTAAAAACTGAAATTGGTCTATAGGAAGCTGGGTCTGATGGGTCCTTACCATCTTTGTGTAATACATCCTGCACAGCTTTCTTCCAAGATGCTGGTGCTTCCCCTTCTTTTAAAATACTGTTAAACAAAAATTTTCAGGTTGTTGCCACTTTCTTCCCCCTAACCTCCAAAATTCCACAGCAATAACATTTATTACTGGGACTTCATTGCAGATTGATTTGACATCACCTTTCTTATCGCATCTCCTTCTATCTTATCTATTAGTTATTCAGCCTCATCTACTGCTAACATTGGTATAATTATGTCTTCTATAATTATTTCCATTTGTGCTCATTGTTGATTTCCACATTTCTCTGCTTTACAGAAATATTCAAAATATCTGCAATACCTCTAAAGGATCTCTGGTTATTTTTCTTGTTAAAGACTCGGAGAAAACCTAAAGAAGATGTGCCTCACCCAAAAACCAGGTGACTAATTTAAAAACCACAGAGGAACACAGAATGGAGTATACCAAACCCACCAAAGTTTCAAATACAGGCTTTGCTGTATTCTGGACTTTTGGAAAGTTCCTGTGTTGCCCATTTCCTTTCTTGGATAAAGGGAGGCTTCTTTGTTCACCAGTGGCAGTGGGGAGCTTAGAGCAGCCTATCTATCCCTGGAGGAGTGTTCCCAGCACAAGAATGTGATAGTCTATTGGCCGTTTTGGGCCAATTTCTAGCTCTTTCAAGTCCCCCTGTATAAAACCCGCTTTGGTGTGGTTTTTGTGCTTGTTACTACTCAGCCAAGCTCCTCGTGGTCCTGCAGAGTGGTGCTAGCAGCAGAGAGGCTAAAAGAGTGACTGCTAACCTGATAGAAGTGTTTTTTTTTTCTGCTACTACCTGGGCGACTGCCCAATCTAGCTAAACTGCAAGTATTTCTGCTTCTTGAACTGTTTTAAACTGTTTAAAGTTGTTTTTGCATCTGCACTTTTAAAGTTTGTCCTATTTGTTGCATTTACCTGTTGAGGCTACACACTCAAGTGCGCTAGCCTGTGTTACATATTTATTGCATTTTCCTGCTGTTTGTTGCAAAAAAGAAAAAAAAAAAAACAATTACCCTTGTTTCCCGTCTTTCCTGACCTAGAGTAGTCCAAATACAGGCTTTGCTGTATTCTGGACTTTTGGAAAGTTCCTGTGTTGCCCATTTCCTTTCTTGGATAAAGGGAGGCTTCTTTGTTCACCAGTGGCAGTGGGGAGCTTAGAGCAGCCTATCTATCCCTGGAGGAGTGTTCCCAGCACAAGAATCTGGTAGTCTATTGGCTGTTTTGGGCCAATTTCTAGCTCTTTCAAGTCCCCCTGTATAAAACCCGCTTTGCTGCTGATTTATGCTTTATGATTTTAGCGCAGCATCGGGCAGCTCCGTTTAATTGGGTTTAAACCATTCTCGGCTCCACAAAGTCTGCTCTTCACTTTTTCCCTTAGAACTGATCTAGTTCTCATAATAAACACCCTATTCCTACTCTAAAGCCTGGCACTTGCTCACTAAAGCAATTATATAAGTCAGCACTAAAAAATTAAAAGCACTACACCCTCACAAACTCCCCTTGAGTACCTTGTTCCCCATTGGCCCTTTTTTTCAATTATAAAGGAATTCCCAGTACTATTCTAGCATGTCCAAAGGTCAGTCAATCTCCTCTCCGGTCCAGCTGGTGAATCTGGGAATCTTGAGGCAATGTTACAACTGCCTCATGTACACAGACAACCCTCTCCTCCTCCCAACAAATTCCAACACATGAGAGATGCAACCATATAGCCAAACTGGAGGCTAAGCTCTCTCAACTCAGTACTAGCATAACCAGTCAGGAGGAGAAGGAAACCACACTCACTACAATTCCAGTCTCACATAGACCTACCACGACAGCAAACCAAACACATAAACACACAAAAACATACTCGGAGGCTCTAAATAAAAATCTGACTAAGCAGCAGAGACCTCCAAAGCAGACACCCAAGCAACCGCTACCCCAAAACAAAACACGTGCAACACATAGCTCACAAAGCCAGTGTGCCAAACAGTCACAGCCCTTAAGGCTAGACAACAAACCTGATACACTTGTAATAGGTGACTCTATTGTCAGGCCCACTGACGTCCTGCTCACCAGGCTGAACAAGGAGAAGGTCATGGTGAGCTGCCTGTCGGGCGCTAGGATCTGCCACATAACACAAGCACTCAGGTCACTCCAAGGCAAGTACAAATATGACTCAGTCATTGTCCATGCTGGTGTGAATGACCTGAGACGTACCTCCCTGGACTACATGAAAAGAGACATAGAGGAGCTCTCTGAGCATGTAGCCCAGGCCGGTATGACCCTGACCTTGAGTAGCATCTTACCCTCACCAGGAATGATGCCATAATATGAAGACAAGATGATCAATTTCAACAATTGGCTTAAGTATTGGTGTCATTCAAACAGGATACAATGCCTGTCAGCCTGGGATGACATGCTCGACAAGCCACGATGCTTCGCTAGGGATGGCTTGCACCTGTCACCCCTGGACTTTCGGATATTGGCAAAGGCTTTTGCCACCCCCATAGTGCCTTTTTTAAGCAAGGCTCAAAAGACAAACCCACCTCCATAGGTATCACAAGGGATAAGAAACTAAGAGTAATGCTACTCAATGCCAGAAGTCTAAACCTCAAGATGCACACACTCAAAACTCTCCTTAGCATGGAGAACATCGATATCTTTGCAGTAACAGAAACCTGGTTCAAGGCTCCTGAGAGCACCCCAGCACTACCAGGTTATACCTCATACCATGCTTTTCGGCCCCAACACTTGGACCAAACCACAAAAGGAGGGGGAGTATCAATATTCGTCAAAGATACCCACACCTCCAGGTTGGTGGCACAGCACGAAGCATCAGAGACTATCCATGTGCAACTAACAGTGGGTAAAACTGCCTTCCAGTTTATAGCCTGCTACAGACCACCCTCCCAAACCCAGGAACCCCACTCGGCCTTCCTGAGAACACTGGAAAATATGAAGGTATCTCCAAACACCATTATATTGGGTGACTTCAACTACCCAAACATAGACTGGGAGCATTACTCTAGCTCCAACACCATAGCCCAAAGGTTCCTAGAATTTATAAACTCAAATGCTATGGAACAACTTGTTACCACTCCCACAAGAGGGGATAACATACTGTACCTGATCATCACTAACATGGGGGCTCTATGCTCCAGACCAGAAGTGTATCCCTCACTGGTAAGATCAGACCATAAACTAATCTCACTGGATATTCACATCCCGACCCCACCCCCTGCCCAGAAAACCACAGTGAAAAACTTCTCTAAAGCAAATTTCACACTCCTCAAAACCGAGGTGGAATCCTTCAAAGCCCCCGGGCCTGTGGAAAATACGGCCCAGACCACAGAATCCTTTATAAATGCATTCTATGAACACCTTCAGGAATGCATGGATCATGCAATCCCAAATAAAACCAAGACCCAATCCTCCAAAGCCAGGCATCCTGTCTGGTGGACCCCAGCCATAAACAAACTATACAACAGAAGGAGGAAGCTACTACATGATAGAGCAAAATCCCAAAAAGGGAAGGCATCTCTGATCAGTATTAGCAAAAAACTACAGGCACTCATAAAATCATCTAAGGCCAGCTTCGAGAGAAAAATTGCACAGGGCACTAAGGATAATCACAAGGCTTTCTTTAGTTATGTTAGGAACCTGGGTGGGAATTCCCAGATATGCTCAGAATTAGTCCAAAATGACAAAAAATACACCGAACCCACAGACATTGCCAACATCCTAGCTGACAGGTTCAGTGCAAACCCCCCCCACCAAAAGGGCAAATATCTATCCCAGCAGAGTGCTGCCCCCCTGACATCTCAGATGCTCAGGTAAGAGCCGCCCTCTCCAAAGCAAAAAACACAGCATCAATGGGACCAGACGGTGTCCCGGGCTGCGTCCTACATGAACTCCAAGAAAAGCTAAACCCAAACATAAAACTACTGTTCAATCTCAGCCTTACTACAGGATATGTACCCAAAGAGTGGCGTACAGCAACAGTGGTCCCTCTCCACAAAGGTGGTGCCTCAACGGATCCTGGAAACTTTTGCCCCATAAGCCTGACTAGCTTGGTCTGCAAAGCTATGGAAAGGATCATCATGGACCTCATAAATAAAGATATTGGGGACCTACAGACACTGGATCCTACCCAGTTCGGCTTTGTTAAGGGCAGATCCTTCCTCTTAAACCTGGTCGATTTCTTTGAAACAGTCACCAAGGCCATTGACGAGGGGAAGATGGTCCACACAGCCTACCTGGACCTCGCAAAAGCCTTCGATACAATTCCCCACTCGGGCATTATAGATAAGCTCACCAGCTTAAATATAAACCCCTATGTCACTAGATGGGTTGCAAACTGGCTCAAGGACAGAACCCACATGGTTAGAATTGCTGGAGCCATGTCAGACTCCAAACCAGTTACAAGTGGCGTCCCACAAGGCTCAGTCCTGGGACCTCTCTTGTTCAGTATATATTTCTCAGAGGTACAGACCAACACGGAAGGACTGTGGCTGACCAAGTTCGCAGAGGACTGCAAACTAGGCGCCATAACTGACTCTCCAGCCGACACAAGCATCCTACAAAAGGGCCTCATAGAAACAGACAACTGGTGCCAGAGCCATGGCCTCAAGCTAAACACCAAAAAGTGTATAGTCATCCCCTTTGGCAAAAACAAAGTGCCCACAAATTACCACATAGGTGGTAATCCATTAATCTGAAGAAGTAATTAGGGACCTGGGGAACCAAGTTGATAGCAATCTCTCATTTGAAAACCACGTGGCCAAAGTGGTTAGAAAAACATTTTATATAGCCCACCTAATCATGAAGGAATTCGCATCTAGATCAGGGGAGGTCATCGTGCCTCTTTACTCATCCCTCATCAGGCCCATAATTGAGTACAATGCCCCTTTTGGGATGTACATTACCAGACACCTGTAGCAACTGGAAAGACCCCAAAAGTACCTCACCAAGAGGATCAAAGGGCTCAAACAGATGCCATATGCTGCTTGGTTAAAGAAACTCCAGCTCTACTCAGTGGCATACCGCCTGCTCAGAGGCGATCTGTGCCTGACGTATAAAGCCATGTCCAACCCGGAATTAATGGACATGCTGCAACTCAGAAAATCCAAATCCCATCGAGCTACGCGCTCGAGAGACTTGAACCTCAGCACTGAAATAAATAGGATATGCTGGAGGGACAGAGTCATAACCCAGAGGCTCCCTTCACTCTGGAATAAAATCCCAGTCCAGGTTAGGCAGAGTCCCTCATTGACTCTCTTCAAGAGGAATCTTGATGAGTGGATGGGAGATCATAGGGTTACCCCAGGTATCACTTCTTTGTCACTGTTAGAGGCACAGTATACTAACCTCGAAAAAGGGCATAGCAAAATTCATTTAAAATGGGTGGCGAAAGCCAAACACACTCTGGCTAGGCTTATAAATGCCCTAGGGCAGATAGCCTAGTATGAACCTATGAACCTATATCCAAAATGAAATAAGGATACCATCAACAAATCCACCACAGTTGGCATTTGTAAAAAATGCTTTAATGTTGTTACCAGAACTTCTTTTTCAAAACACTCTGTTTGGGTAACAACATTAACATACCTTTTACAAATACCAACTCTGGTGGATTTGTTGATGGTATCCTTATTTCATTTTGGCACAAACTTTGATGGGCTTGGTATATTCTATTCTTTGTTTCCTCTGTGGTTTTTTTAATTAGTCACTTGTTTTTTGGGTGAGGCACGTCTTCCTTAGGCTTTCTCTGTTCTGCACATATTGCTTTGCTTGCAAGTCTCCTATTCAGTGCAGTTCTTATTATTTTTCTTTTGATACAGGCTCCCTAAATTTGGCAGTAATACTTACTACTTTCTGTTGGATAAGTCAGTGTGCTAAAAGTTTTTGTGTTCTGGAGTTGCTTATCAAATACCAGTGGCTTCACAGCAATCTTTCTAAACTCATGCATATTATCCAAATGCTCCCTAATTTTCTCTTTAGCATTCTACATTTGTACCTCGTCTTTTCTGTGAGATTCCCCTTATTCAGCAATATTTTAAACTTTGTAAACCCTCTATATAATTACTTTTACTTAACCATATCTCTGTTATTTCATTTTTAACAAGTTTATTAAACTATCACTTAAGGCAAATATACATTTATATAAAAGAAAACAAAACCATATTAACACATTCTCAGTTACATTGTGTGTCACATATATTCTTTTGTATAACTATCATCAGTCCATTACATAAATTGCTCACTTCCTTCCTTCCCTTAAACCTCACTCCTCCTCCAAATCATTCTTCTGCATGTATTCCCACAATTTCCATTTATTTCTATGCAAATTGCTCCAAACCATTATCTAAAGATCCCACTTCTAGTTCTTATATCTTTGTTACAATATTCAGTACTTCAAATACAGTTGATTTAGACCTTGATTTCTACTTGTTATTTAGTAACTGTTTTTTGCCAGCCACCAAAATTGAACTTAACAAGGTCTTACTATGTCTACTGTGTTCAAAGATTCATAGGTGTGTACTAGGCTAATGGCCCTGGAGCCTTTACAAGCCTAGCCCATAGGATTACCCTGGCATCGTGCCACCTGACCTTAGTTCCCAGGGCCTCTGTCAAGTAGAGCCACTGGAGTGATCCCTGGGGTGAATTTTCTATTTCCCATCCACTCATCAAGATTTCTCTTGAAGATGACCAGTGAGGGGCTCTGCTTGACATGTATGGGAAGTCTATTCCATACCATGGGCAGTCTATTGGTTATGAACCCGTCCCTCAAGCTTGTTCTGTTGATTGTGGTAATGAGGTTGAGGTAATTCTGGAGCATGTAGTGTGTAGGGATTGGGATTTCTTTAGATGTAGCATTTCTAACAGAGCTGGGTCAGACATGGCTGGGTAAGTCAAGAAGAGATCACCTCTAAGTAGGCAATATGAGACAGAGAATAGTTGGAGTTTTTTGAGTCTGTCCATATAGGACAAGTTTTTAAAGCCAAAGATCCTTTTTGTGAGGTATTTTTGCGGCCTCTCCAGTTGTTGTAGGTGTCTAATGAGGTACAAGCCAAATGGGGCATTTTACTCAATGATTGGCCTAATGAGGGAAGAGTAGAGGGAGATGATGATGTCTTTCTTCCTGGATACAAAACCCTTAGTAATGAGATGTGCCACATAGAAGGACTTTCTGACTACAGTGGTAATGTGGTGGTAAAAAGAGAGGTTGCTGTCAACCTGCATTCCCACATCTCTTATGATGCCTTCTGTGTTCAGTGGACTACCATCAATGTGGTAATTCATGGGAACCGGGTTTTTCCCAAAGGGATGACGACACATTTTTTGGCATTGAGCTTAAGGCCATGGTTCTGATACCAGTCACTGGTCTCAGTGAGGCCTTTCTGTAGGATGTCAACATCACTTGGGGAGTTAATTATGGCTCCCAACCTGCAATCGTCTGCGAATTTTGTCAGCCAGAGTCCCTATGTGCTGGCTTGGATGTCAGAGAAGTAGATACCAAACAGGAGAGGACCCAGGACCGAACCCTGTGGGACTACACTCATGACTGGTCAACAGCCTGACTTGGAGTCAGCTACTTTCATACTGTGGGTTCTATTTATGAGCCAGTTTGCAATCCACTTAATGATATAGGGGTTGATGCCTAACTTAGTGAGAAAGCGCAAAAGAATAATTTTCTTAGTTACATCCACTTGCTAACCCAATATTTCTGACAGGGTACTCTGTAATGAATTGTCTGCCAACTCATTACACTCCCAATACCTATGTTCCCAGTCACCTCTTTCTTCCCCACCACACCTCCAGCATTTGCCATCTACCTGAGGAAAACTTCTCTGGAGTTTGCTTTGGGTATAAAAATACCTATCCAAACACTTCCAAGCAAAAATCCTAAATCTCATAGACTTTGTTGCATAATTGGGAGCCATACATATGTACTCCCATTATTCCCTTGTAAATTGCTAATCCAATCTCTCTTCCAAATATTCTCTAACCTCCTCTGATTGATTCCTATAGTTATCGTGTATTATTTTACATGCCATACTAATTATCTCCTTTTTCACAGCAGCTTCTTTTCTAGCTTCAACTAAAAAGTTTACCAGAGCAGGTCTTTCACTTAGGAACCCCCCTATCTCTTTCCCTTTGCCCATACCCTGAAATGAATTACTGGTAGGGAAGGCAGTCTCTAGCCCAAAGGCCAAATGTCATCTCAGCATCTTCCAATTCTATTATCTTTTCCTCTCTAGTTATTTGTTCCCAGTACCTTGGTTTCTTTGCCACTTTTGTTTTAGTAAATCCCAGCCCCCTCTTGCCTATTTTCTGACCCCTAACTGCTTTCATCCCTATTGACAAAATCTCCTTTCTCCACTCTCATACTAGCTTAGCTCTCAGAATACTTACTGCTACTATACAAATATGTTTTTTTAATTTCTCCAAATCTTTTGGGTTTCTAATACCATAATGGGAATGGACCCCCATTCCTAATACAACGTATGATTAAAGTTCATGAAATTAATATTCTTTCAGTCTTTGATATCAGCCAGAGGTACTCTTTGCAACACCTACAATCTGCCTAGTAACAACTCCTTCTGCAATTTGTACAGAGTTACATGTATTGGTAACATATCTAAATATGATTATAGATTCTTTTTTATAAGACCCATTGCTCCTACTACTATTGGAACTGTCTGGGTATCTTTCTTCCACATTGTTCTCATTTCTGCCTGCAAATCCTTATATGTTATGACCTTGCATCTCTCTGTATGCAAGAAATTGATCAACACTACTTTTGTCTTCTTTTCCTGAACCACTATATCCGGTTTTCTAGTATCTATCGTTTGAACTGTTGGTAATGGGTGATCCCATGTGATGTAGACTTCATCACTTTCTATGATGCTTTGTGGTTGATGTTTCCAGTGTTTTCAGTCACTTCAATACCATGTTTGTACAATCCCCAGTGCAACAGTCTTGCCACATTATTATGCCTTTCAGTATATAGTCCTTCTGCCATTAGTATGTCACAACTATCAACAAGGTGTGCAATTGTCTCCAATTCAAAACATACATTTGTCTGTTTCTCCCACATGTTCAATGGACTTTGTAAACCAACCTGTACGTAGTCCACTATCTTGTGCCGTCAATATTAACCTTTCATCTCTTGGTTTAAATTCACCTCTCCTTAACCATTCCTGCATCCATTTCTGATCAACATGAGGTTCTTCCAGATGTTTTCTATACTTGCAACTATATTTAGGCATTTTCCACATTTCTTGCCTTCTCATCTGGTCCTTCACCTTATATTCTTTATTTTATTTTATTTATTTTTTTTTTTTGGCACATTCAGTTGCTTCCTGATTTTTATCTACTTCTGGCTTGATTTCCATTCCTGCTTGATACTGATTTGCTTCTGTTAGACTAAGCAGAGAAGTCATCTTAGATTTATTCTTCTCGTGTTTCAAAACTTTCTAGCGTTTGGGTCTTGTGAGGTCAGCAGATATGTGTGCAGTCTACCAATTGCAGATCTATACATGTAATCAATTTCAAGGAGGCCTATACCTCCTTCAGAATGGGGAATATATGAGCTTGGTATGCACTGATTTTTATAAATCATTTGGTGAGCATGAAGCATCCTTCTTGTTTTCCTGTTTAATCTATCCAACACGTTTTGGAGCTAGTCAATCATTCCAAAACTGCAAGTTCGGACAGGAAGAGCAAACTGGTTTATAGCTTGAATTTTGTTCCTAGAGGTCAATGCTGTTTTCATTTTCAGGATTAATTTAAGTCTTCTAAAGTATTCATTACTTAATTTTATTCACATTTGTTCATGGTTTATTGTTGATCCTTCATCAATTCCCAAATATTTATACACTCCTTCTTGCTGAAGTTCTTTTATATCACATTCTTTTCCTAAACTGATATTTTCTTGATGCTGCAGTTTTCCTGCTTTAAAGGTTGATTTTGCACATTTATCAATACCAAATGACACTTATATCATCTGAAAAAGTTTTGACAACTTGCAGTTGTGCTTTCAGTTCCTCATCTGATGGGCTATACCGTTTTAAATTACTGACAAAGAGAAGATGAGGAGTCTTTACACTTTGTTGTTTTCTAAGAGTCAAATTATAGCCATGGCCTAAGCTGTTAAGTAGACAGCTTAATGGGTTAAGGGCAGAATAGCAGTGGTGACAGTCACCCTGGAATATCCCCTATTGAATTTTTATCCCTGGAATAATAATGTGTCCCTTATCATGGCTTAATTGCAAAGTGGTGTGCCACTGTTTCATGGTCACTGTAATGTAGTCAATCAGTGTGGGGTATATCTTATAAATTTTTAAACACTCTTTTATCCATGAATGTGGGATACTATCAAATGCTTTTTTATAGTCAGCCCATGCCATACTTAAATTCTTCCCCTTTTTACAGTTCTCCACTATGACTTTATTTAACAACAAATTATCCTTTGTTCCATATGACTTTCTTTTATTGCCCTTTTGTTCTCTTGCCATAATTGAGTTTTCTTCTAAATGACTATAAACTCTGTTAGCATCAATTCCAGTGATGTCATTGGAAGGCAAGTTATTGGTCTATAAGGTAGCTTGCATGTTCACTCTTATGTAGCAGTATTGCTTTTCTTGTTGTTAGCCAGGTTGGTGTCTGTTCGGGGTGTGCATATAAATAGTTCTTACTCATGGTTACATCTTCATGGAACAATGTTAACACTTTTAACCAGAAGTTAGGTGCTGCATCTGGGCCTGGGGATTTCCATTTAAGAGGTTTTTCTTAACTTTTTTTCAATCTCTCTGGCTGTTACTTCATCCCATTTCATATCCAGTACCTTTAAACTTCTTATTCTTTCTTTTACTTCTTCTATTCATTTAGCATCTTTGTTATATGCCACAGGATCTTCATAAATACTTCACCAAAATGTTATCTATTTCTTCTTTTTTTTGGTGGTCTTTCAATTCCTTTTACCTTATTTCCCAATTCTCTATAAAACTTTTTTGGGTCATCAATAAATTGCTTATTTTGTACTCTTCCTTTATATTTATCTGAGTAACTTCTAAGTTTTCCCCCCTATGGTGAGATTTTTAGTTTATTTGCGATAGTGCATGATAGAGCCTGATCTGTTCTAATACTGCGCATTGATTTTAACATGTCTATCTTTCTAAGTATTTTTTCTGATCTGTTCCCTCTTCTAAACTCTTCTAACAAAGACACTTCTTGTCTTAATTGCTTTATAGTTTTCTCTATTCTATACTTCCATGATGGTATTCGATTTCTCCCCTTCCTTTCCTCACTACCCTGTGTTCTTGTGGTAGAACTTTATCAGTTTTTAATTTAGCTGCACAGTAATATATCCTGTTTTCTTCTGTTATATCGCATGGATCTCTATAGACAGTCCTAATTACTGTGTTCATTTGTTTTATCAAACTTCTGACTTTTTCGGTTTTATTGACCTTCTGCACTCTATTTCTTTCACTTGATCTTAATATATCTATCTCTATTAAATCAAGCAACTCTTCTCTTAACTCATTTTATTCTAAACTGAGGACACATTTTTTGTTTTTCATTTCCTGCGGGGATTCTATAGAAAGTTCTATAGCATCTTCCTGTGGCATATACTCTTCAATTTCATACTGTGCCATCCGTTGCTCTGTCATTTGGGAACTCACTGGCCTATCACTCCTCAACATTGACTGCATCTGAGTTCCCAGTTTCCTGTTCCTTTCCTTGCTGTCCAACTTCAAGTGAGCATTTGTACTGGTTTCTTGTGGAAGGCTCCAAAATATCTTCATATGGCACCTGACCAATTGCTTCCCATTCCACTGCTTTTCCCTTAATTTGGATATTCATTGCTCTATCCTGTTGTGGTGCAATCTGAAATAGATTTTCTACATTGAATTATTCACTTCACAGGTACTCCATAACCTTAGTTTCTATTTCTTTAACATCTCCATTACTAATCTCCTTTTCCTCTTTGTCTTCTTATTTGTTGTATTGTAAAATTTTCCATGTCTGGATTCCTTTGCCTGTATTGCTCTTCAAATATCTTTGGTGCTGCTCTTTTTGAATTGATTAGTTTTGCTTTCTCCTTTGCATAGATATTACACCATATTAAATCTCTTTTTCTTTCTCATGTCCATATTTCTTCTTCAGAAGTCTCCTAATCTTCCTGTTTCTCCTTACTTTGGGAACTCGTTCCATCATGCTGTGATGTAACCTGTGTTAGACCTTCTGCACCAAATCCTTCACTTTGTAGGCACTCCATAACTTCAACTTCTATTTTTTAACTTTTACTTTACTAATTTTCTTTTCTACATTCTCTCTTTGTGATATTATTTTTTTATTGTGAAATTTTCCATATTTGGATACCTTTGCCTGTATTTCTCTTTGAATATCCCATGATTGGAGGAACTCCCTGGTCAGCCTCAGTAAGAACCTGAGATCCCTCATAAAATCCTCCAAAGCTAGTGATGAAAACAAAATCTCCACTGATTCTAAAGACAACCACAAAGCATTATATAGCTATGTCAGGAATCTCAATGACAACACTCAGATCTGCTCTGAGTTACAGCACAATGGCACTAAATATACAGAACCAACTGATATTGCCAACATCCTAGCAGATAGGTTCAGTGCCAACTTTACCCCTCTCTCACCCCCTAAAGGGCCCATCTCTATACTGGAAGAATGCAAAGTTCCTATAATCATGGCTGCACAGGTATAAAACACACTCTCCAGAGCCAAGAACACAGCATCCATGGGACCCAACAACATCCCAGGCTGCATTCTACACAAACTACAGAATGAACTGGCACCTCACCTAATCACCATGTTCAATCATAGCCTGACCTCAGGCTTTGTGCACACTGAATGGTGCACAGTGACGGTTATCCCACTCGACAAAGGGGCAGCCACCACGGATCGCTGGAACTACCACCCCATTAGCCTAATGAGCCTGGTCTGCAAGGCCATGGAACGTATCATCATGGAACTTATAAACAAAGACATTGGCAATCTCCAAACTCTCTACCCCACCCAGTTTGGGTTTGTAAAAGGCAGATCATGTCTCCTAAACCTGATAGACTTCTTTGAAGCAGTCACCAAAGCCGTAGACGAGGGTAAGGTGGTTCACACAGCCTATCTAGATCTCGCCAAGGCTTTTGATACCTTCCCCCACTCTGGAATTATAGATAAACTCACTAAACTAGGTATAAATCCCTATGTCACAAGAAGGGTTGCCAACTGGCTCACTGACAAAACCCACACTGTGAAAGTAGCAGACTCCAAATCCAACTTCAGACCAGTGGCAAGTGGAGTACCACAGGGTTCAGCCCTGGATCCTCTCCTGTTTGGTAGCTACTTTTCTGAAGTATAGGCTAACACAGAAGGTTTATGGCTAATGAAGTTTGCAGATGACTGCAAACTAGGAGCCATAATTGAAACCCCTAACGATGTGGACATCCTACAAAAGGGCCTCACTGAGACAGATGCCTGGTGTCAAAGCCATGGCCTCAAGCTCAATGCCAAAAAGTGCATTGTCATCCCCTTTGGTAAAAACTCTGTACCCATGAGGTATCACATAGGTGGTAGTCTACTTAACACTGAAAGTGTGATAAGAGACCTTGGGACACAGGTGGACAGTAGTCTCTCCTTTGATAATCACATCACCACAGTAGTCTGGAAATCCTCCTACATGGCACACCTCATCGCAAAAGGTTTCTCATCTAGGAAAAAAGAAGTCATTGTTCCCCTCTACTCATCACTCATTAGACCCATTATAGAGTACAACACCCCTTTTGGTATGTACCTCACAAAACATCTACAACAACTGGAAAGGCCGCAGAAATACCACACAAAGAGGATTACTGGCCCCAAACAGATGCCCTATGCAGACCGTCTCAAAAAACTCCAGCTTTACTCCGTCGCATATCGCCTACTCAGAGGCGATCTCTGTCTAACATACAAAGCTATGTCAAACCCAGAGCTGTTGGACATGCTCCACTTAAAGAAATCCCAATCCCTCTGAGCTACACGCTCTAGGGACCTAAACTTTGTCACCACATTAAACAGAACATGCTGAAGAGATAGATTCCTGTCCCAGAGACTTCCCATACTCTGGAACAAACTACCTATCTGTATCAAACCAAGCTCCTCATTAGCACTCTTCAAGAAAAATCTTGATGATTGGATGGGAAATAGGAACTTCACCCCAGGCATCACCTCTGGGGCTCTGCTCAACAGGGGCACAGGGAAATAATTTTCTTGGGTAGCAAAAGCCAGGATACCTATTTGGCTAGGCTTATATAGGCCCTAGGGTCAATAGTCTAGTACCTACCTATGAACCTATATCTTTGGGACTGCCTTCTTAATTTTATTTAATTTTCTGTACAGCTGTTGTTATTCTCTTAAGGATCTGCATCCAAAATTCCATTCTCTCTTTATTTCTTGAATTTGCCCTATTTCATCATTGTTCCTTTCAACTTTTTATTACAGCTTTCTACTTGTGTTATGTATATGAGCCTTAATGGTCTAGCTCTAAAATATCCCTTCAAATCAAGTAATCCTAAACCACCTTGTTCTATTGCAAGGAACAACTTAACCCACTTGACCCTTGCCCTATTCCCCTCCCAGATAAATTCCTTTAATTCTTTATTAATTATTGTACACAACATTTCCCCTGGTTGATAAAAATATGCTTGACCTGTATATAAAACTAAAGGGACTGAAAATATATTCATCAACTATATCTTGCTATCCATATACATAAATAAGAGCTTCCAGTTTCTCAGTTTTTGTATTATCTTTTTAGTTTCTTCCCACATTTCCTCAACTGCCATTACAGAAACCTTTTTAATCCATACTCCTAAATACTTTTTTTATCATGTCCCAATAAATATGGGTATTGCTGACTCGGTTCATTTGTGGCTACAACATTTACAGCAATAGCCTTTGTTTTATGTTCATTAAATTTGCATCCTGAAAAGACTTGAAACTGTCTCAAAATGTTCTACAACACTGAGATATCCTTTTCTGGTTTCATCAGGTTTGACATAATATTGTCTGCAAATAAAGCCAACTTTTCTTGATTGCCATACCAATTATATCCTTGACTTTCCGAGTCCCTTATTTTCTTTGCCAATGGCTCTAAATATAAAGCAAATAGATATACTCACTCAGGCTTCTCTGTTGTGACTAAACCATACACAAGCAGACCCAGATTAGCCCATACCAAACCAAATACATCACCATAACATTATTGCACTATGTGAGTTCAGACGGGTGAGCAAGCATTACAGCCTTTAGCTTTTTGATGATATAATTGCATATCTAAATCTAGTGCAGTGACCAGCTCCATTCTAGTCACTTCAGAATCAAAGATCAGACAAGGCTACCCTTCTCCCACACTTAGAACACTTTATTCTTCTGACAGTGGGTTGCACCCATGAATTTCAGACCCAGAGGCTTTTGAAATCATAATTAGTAGTCTGTGCTGCAATTCTCTTCAAAATTTGATGTGGTACGGAATGTCAGAGTGAGAAGCATTACTCACATGGTATCTCTATCAGTAATGTACCCTGGACCTACATTACAAACATATCTTATTTTAAAAGAAACACACAGAAATTACGTGTTGTTTTTGCAGTTCTAATCCACCTCAGATTCATGGCCCTTAGACCATTTTATAGATGTGGATGGACATGACTCTTCCAATTACTCTGAATGAAACATTGTGGAATTACCTTCCTTTAAAAGTCTACTGACTAGACCAGAATACAAAACAGCATGCTTGGTGAACAAAACATTTATTTACAACATCACATATTAAAAGAAAAAAAAACATAACAAAACATTCAAACAGAAACTATGCAACATGAAGTTATAAAATCAAATCTTGACTTACTCCATCAGTGCAGATCCTCACCCATTTTTTTACTTTAGAAGTAGTGTCACTCTTATTACAAACAATAAGTACAGAGCTAAGGCCAAGAGGAAACAAAATCATATGACATTTATAAGAAAATGAACTTTAAAACCATTTATTATCTTTTCCAGCATTTCTCTAACATGTTCAGTAATATGGACAGTCACATGAAAATAATGACATTTAAAGATCTAATTTCAAGTCTAGAGTTAAAAAATAAATTTGAAATAAAAGGACTTCATTTCTGCTAAACTTGTGTTTTTATTTAGTAAAGGGGCATATTTACTATGAAGGTTGTGTCAGTAAACTAAAGTCACTTGCCCAGACAACAGATCTGCACATAACTTTCTTGTAAAAATACATAAAACCAAGTTAGTACAATCAAATGTGCATTGTCTAAGAAAAAGCAGCTAGAATTGTGTATTTCAGCCTTTGTAACCGAGGGGATGGGGACTACAAGAGGCATTAACAATACAAACTAATAGAATTAATCAGAGTAAGGGGTTGATGACAGTTTTCCCTAACATAAAGTGTGCTTCCTTTCTGTCTGTGAAATACCATAGCACTGCAAATATTTGTTAAAAAATATCAGAAGAGTCAGCCTGGACTACCATTTTACACAAAGGCCCACTCTACTCTGCTCTAGAAATCATTACAGAATGGGCGAACTGTATATCAGTAACACTTGCTGAAAAACGAATCTGCTTCTTTATGGCAGCATATCAAGCAGCCATGGAGCTCAGACAGAAAAATAACAGCCGCCATTATTCTACTCTCGCTAAGCAGCACAAAAAAAAAAAAAAAAAGAAAGAAAAAGAACATTAACATTAAAAATGTGTGTGTGTGTGTGTGTGTGTGTGTGTGTGTGTAAATGTATGCGTGCATGTGAGTGAAACTGAGATCGAGCAAGCAAATATTTTACACTCATTAAGTAGCACTTTTGCTGTTTAGCAAGTGTAAAACTATATATAACAGAAAAAAATGTGTATATATATTTCTGTTTCTGTGTGTGTGTTTATGTTTGTATGTGAATGCGTGCTTGTGTGCATGAAAGTGAGTTGTGTGAGGGGGGAGAGAAAAAGAGAGAGAGTAAAGCGTAAGAGTGATCCAACACTAGAAGCAGCAGCATTCAGGAGGTTTACGTACATCTCACCTCTTAGATCCAGTTAACTGAATAAAACCTAAAATAAAGGGGGAACAAAGACTCAAAACAGGAACATATTCCTGCTAAAAAAAATCACAAACTTGCTTCAATAATAGGACCATCTGCGAACTTTGTCAGCCAGAGTCCCTATGTGCTGGCCTGGATGTCAGAGAAGTAGATGCCAAACAGGAGAGGACCCAGGACCAAACCCTGTGGGACTACACTCATGACTGGTCAACAGTCTGACTTGGAGTCAGCTACTTTCACACTGTGGGTTCTATTTATGAGCCAGTTTGCAATCCACTTAATGATATAGGGTTGATGCCTAACTTAGTGAGAAAGCTCAAAAGAATCATTTTCTTAGTTACATCCACTTGCTAACCCAATATTTTCGACAGGGTACTCTGTAATGAATTGTCTGCCAACTCATTACACTCCCAATACCTATGTTCCCAGTCACCTCTTTCTTCCCCACACCTCCAGCATTTGCCATCTACCTGAGGAAAACTTCTCTGGAGTTTGCTTTGGGTATAAAATACCTATCCAAACACTTTCAAGCAAAAATCCTAAATCTAAGTAGACTTTGTTGCATAATTGGGAGCCATACATATGTACTCCCATTATTCCCTTGTAAATTGCTAATCTAATCTCTCTTCCAAATATTCTCTAACCTCCTCTGATTGATTCCTATAGTTATCGTGTATTATTTTACATGCCATACTAATTATCTCCTTTTTCACAGCAGCTTCTTTTCTAGCTTCAACTAAAAAGTTTACCAGAGCAGGTCTTTCACTTAGGAACCCCCTATCTCTTTCCCTTTGCCCATACCCTGAAATAAATTACTGGTAGGGAAGGCAGTCTCTAGCCCAAAGGCCAAATGTCATCTCAGCATCTTCCAATTCTATTATCTTTTCCTCTCTAGTTATTTGTTCCCAGTACCTTGGTTTCTTTGCCACTTTTGTTTTAGTAAATCCCAGCCCCCTCTTGCCTATTTTCTGACCCCTAACTGCTTTCATCCCTATTGGCAAAATCTCCTTTCTCCACTCTCATACTAGCTTAGCTCTCAGAATACTTACTGCTACTATACAAATATGTTTTTTTTAATTTCTCCAAATCTTTTGGGTTTCTTATACCATAATGGAAATGGACCCCCATTCCTAATACAACGTATGATTAAAGTTCATGAAATTAATATTCTTTCAGTCTTTGATATCAGCCAGAGGTACTCTTTGCAGCACCTACAATGTGCCTAGTAACAACTCCTTCTGCAATTTGTACAGAGTTACATGTATTGGTAATATATCCAAATATGATTATAGATTCTTTTTTATAAGACCCATTGCTCCTACTACTATTGGAACTGTCTGGGTATCTTTCTTCCACATTGTTCTCATTTCTGCCTGCAAATCCTTATATGTTATGACCTTGCATCTCTCTGTATGCAAGACATTGATCAACACTACTTTTGTCTTCTTTTCCTGAACCACTATATCCGGTTTTCTAGTATCTATCGTTTGAACTGTTGGTAATGGGTGATCCCATGTGATGTAGACTTCATCACTTTCTATGATGCTTTGTGGTTGATGTTTTCAGTCACTTCAATACCATGTTTGTACAATCCCCAGTGCAACAGTCTTGCCACATTATTATGCCTTTCAGTATATAGTCCTTCTGCCATTAGTATGTCACAACTATCAACAAGGTGTGCAATTGTCTCCAATTCTGTTTTACAAAACATACATTTGTCTGTTTCTCCCACATGTTCAATGGACTTTGTAAACCAACGTGTCGTAGTCCACTATCTTGTGCCGTCAATATTAACCTTTCATCTCTTGGTTTAAATTCACCTCTCCTTAACCATTCCTGCATCCGTTTCTGATCAACATGAGGTTCTTCCAGATGTTTTCTATACTTGCAACTATATTTAGGCATTTTCCACATTTCTTGCCTTCTCATCTGGTCCTTCACCTTATATTCTTTATTTTATTTACTTATTTTTTTTTGGCACATTCAGTTGCTTCCTGATTTTTATCTACTTCTGGCTTGATTTCCATTCCTGCTTGATACTGATTTGCTTCTGTTAGACTAAGCAGAGAAGTCATCTTAGATTTATTCTTCTCGTGTTTCAAAACTTTCACAACGTTTGGGTCTTGTGAGGTCAGCAGATATGTGTGCAGTCTACCAATTGCAGATCTATACATGTAATCAATTTCAAGGAGGCCTATACCTCCTTCAGAATGGGGAATATATGAGCTTGGTATGCACTGATTTTTATAAATCATTTGGTGAGCATGAAGCATCCTTCTTGTTTTCCTGTTTAATCTATCCAACACGTTTTGGAGCTAGTCAATCATTCCAAAACTGTAAGTTAGGACAGGAAGAGCAAACTGGTTTATAGCTTGAATTTTGTTCCCAGAGGTCAATGCTGTTTTCATTTTCAGGATTAATTTAAGTCTTCTAAAGTATTCATTACTTAGTTTTATTCACATTTGTTCATGGTTTATTGTTGATCTTTCATCAATTCCCAAATATTTATACACTCCTTCTTGCTGAAGTTCTTTTATATCACATTCTTTTCCTAAACTGATATTTTCTTGATGCTGCAGTTTTCCTGCTTTAAAGGTTGATTTTGCACATTTATCAATACCAAATGACACATATCATCTCAGAAAGTTTTGACAACTTGCAGTTGTGCTTTCAGTTCCTCATCTGATGGGCTATACCATTTTAAATTACTGACAAAGAGAAGATGAGGAGTCTTTACACTTTGTTGTTTTCTAAGAGTCAAATTATAGCCATGGCCTAAGCTGTTAAGTAGACAGCTTAATGGGTTAAGGGCAGAATAACAGTGGTGACAGTCACCCTGGAATATCCCCTATTGAATTTTTATCCCTGGAATAATAATGTGTCCCTTATCATGGCTTAATTGCAAAGTGGTGTGCCACTGTTTCATGGTCACTGTAATGTAGTCAATCAGTGTGGGGTATATCTTATAAATTTTAAACACTCTTTTATCCATGAATGTGGGATACTATCAAATGCTTTTTTATAGTCAGCCCATGCCATACTTAAATTCTTCCCCTTTTTACAGTTCTCCACTATGACTTTATTTAACAACAAATTATCCTTTGTTCCATATGACTTTCTTTTATTGCCCTTTTGTTCTCTTGCCATAATTGAGTTTTCTTCTAAATGACTATAAACTATGTTAGCATCAATTCCAGTGATGTCATTGGAAGGCAAGTTATTGGTCTATAAGGTAGCTTGCATGTTCACTCTTATGTAGCAGTATTGCTTTTCTTGTTGTTAGCCAGGTTGGTGTCTGTTCGGGGTGTGCATATAAATAGTTCTTACTCATGGTTACATCTTCATGGAACAATGTTAACACTTTTAACCAGAAGTTAGGTGCTGCATCTGGGCCTGGGGTTTTCCATTTAAGAGGCTTTTCTTAACTTTTTTTCAATCTCTCTGGCTGTTACTTCATCCCATTTCATATCCAGTACCTTTAAACTTCTTATTGTTTCTTTTACTACTTCTATTCATTTAGCATCTTTGTTATATGCCACAGGATCTTCATAAATACTTCACCAAAATGTTATCTATTTCTTCTTTTTTTTGGTGGTCTTTCAATTCCTTTTACCTTATTTCCCAATTCTCTATAAAACTTTTTTGAGTCATCAATAAATTGCTTATTTTGTACTCTTCCTTTATATTTATCTGAGTATCTTCTAAGTTTTCCCCCGTATGCTGAGATTTTTAGTTTATTTGCGATAGTGCATGA
This sequence comes from Protopterus annectens, assembly GCF_019279795.1. Taxonomy (NCBI): domain Eukaryota; kingdom Metazoa; phylum Chordata; order Ceratodontiformes; family Protopteridae; genus Protopterus; species Protopterus annectens. Next base: position 161,828,303 of record NC_056739.1, read on the forward strand.
TAGAGCCTGATCTGTTCTAATACTGCATTGCTTTTAACACGTCTGTCTTTCTAAGTATTTTTCTGATCTGTTCCTCTTCTATACTCTTCTAACAAAGACACTTCTTGTCTTAATTGCTTTATAGTTTTCTCTATTCTATACTTCCATGATGGTATTCGATTTCTCCCCTTCCTTTCCTCACTACCCTGTGTTCTTGTGGTAGAACTTTATCAGTTTTTAATTTAGCTGCACAGTAATATATCCTGTTTACTTCTGTTATATCGCATGGATCTCTATAGACAGTCCTAATTACTGTGTTCATTTGTTTTATCAAACTTCTGACTTTTTCGGTTTTATTGACCTTCTGCACTCTATTTCTTTCACTTGATCGTAATATATCTATCTCTATTAAATCAAGCAACTCTTCTCATAACTCATTTTATTCTAAACTGAGGACACATTTTTTGTTTTTCATTTCCTGCGGGGATTCTATAGAAAGTTCTATAGCATCTTCCTGTGGCATATACTCTTCAATTTCATACTGTGCCATCCGTTGCTCTGTCATTTGGGAACTCACTGGCCTATCACTCCTCAACAGTGACTGCATCTGAGTTCCCACAGTTTCCTGTTCATTTCCTTGCTGTCCAACTTCAAGTGAACATTTGTACTGGTTTCTTGTGGAAGGCTCCAAAATATCTTCATATGGCACCTGACCAATTGCTTCCCATTCCACTGCTTTTCCCTTAATTTGGATATTCATTGCTCTATCCTGTTGTGGTGCAATCTGAAATAGATTTTCTACACTGAATTAGTCACTTCACAGGTACTCCATAACCTTAGTTTCTATTTCTTTAACATCTCCATTACTAATCTCCTTTTCCTCTTTGTCTTCTTATTTGTTGTATTGTAAAATTTTCCATGTCTGGATTCCTTTGCCTGTATTGCTCTTCAAATATCTTTAGTGCTGCTCTTTTTGCATTGATTAGTTTTGCTTTCTCCTTTGCATAGATATTACACCATATTAAATCTCTTTTTCTTTCCCATGTCCATATTTCTTCTTCAGAAGTCTCCTAATCTTCCTGTTTCTCCTTACTTTGGGAACTCGTTCCATCATGCTGTGATGTAACCTGTGTTAGACCTTCTGCACCAAGTCCTTCACTTTGTAGGCACTCCATAACTTCAACTTCTATTTTTTTAACTTTTACTTTACTAATTTTCTTTTCTACAGTCTCTCTTTGTGATATTTTTTTATTGTGAAATTTTCCATATTTGGATACCTTTGCCTGTATTTCTCTTTGAATATCCCATGATTGGAGGAACTCCCTGGTCAGCCTCAGTAAGAACCTGAGATCCCTCATAAAATCCTCCAAAGCTAGTGATGAAAAAAAAATCTCCACTGATTCTAAAGACAACCACAAAGCATTATAGAGCTATGTCAAGAATCTCAATGGCAACACTCAGATCTGCTCTGAGTTAGAGCACAATGGCACTAAATATACAGAACCAAATGATATTGCCAACATCCTAGCAGATAGGTTCAGTGCCAACTTTACCCCTCTCTCACCCCCTAAAGGGCCCATTTCTATACTGGAAGAATGCAAAGTTCCTGTAATCATGGCTGCACAGGTAAAAAACACACTCTCCAGAGCCAAGAACACAGCATCCATGGGACCCGACAACATCCCAGGCTGCATTCTACACAAACTACAGAATGAACTGGCACCCCACCTAATCACCATGTTCAATCATAGCCTGACCTCAGGCTTTGTGCACACTGAATGGTGCACAGTGATGGTTATCCCACTTGACAAAGGGGCAGCCACCACAGATCGCTGGAACTACCACCCCATTAGCCTAATGAGCCTGGTCTGCAAGGCCATGAAACGTATCATCATGGAACTTATAAACAAAGACATTGGCAATCTCCAAACTCTCTACCCCACCCAGTTTGGGTTTGTAAAAGGCAGATCATGTCTCCTAAACCTGATAGACTTCTTTGAAGCAGTCACCAAAGCCGTAGACGAGGGTAAGGTGGTTCACACAGCCTATCTAGATCTCACCAAGGCTTTTGATACCATCCCCCACTCTGGAATTATAGATAAACTCACTAAACTAGGTATAAATCCCTATGTCACAAGAAGGGTTGCCAACTGGCTCACTGACAAAACCCACACTGTGAAAGTAGCAGACTCCAAATCCAACTTCAGACCAGTGGCAAGTGGAGTACCACAGGGTTCAGCCCTGGATCCTCTCCTGTTTGGTAGCTACTTTTCTGAAGTATAGGCTAACACAGAAGGTTTTTGGCTAATGAAGTTTGCAGATGACTGCAAACTAGGAGCCATAATTGAAACCTCTAATGATGTGGACATCCTACAAAAGGGCCTCACTGAGACAGATGCCTGGTGTCAAAGCCATGGCCTCAAACACAATGCCAAAAAGTGCATTGTCATCCCCTTTGGTAAAAACTCTGTACCCATGAGCTATCACATAGGTGGTAGTCTACTTAACACCGAAAGTGTGATAAGAGACCTTGGGACACAGGTGGACAGTAGTCTCTCCTTTGATAATCATATCACCACAGTAGTCTGGAAATCCTCCTACGTGGCACACCTCATCACAAAAGGTTTCTCATCCAGGAAAAAAGAAGTCATTGTTCCCCTCTACTCGTCACTCATTAGACCCATTATAGAGTACAACACCCCTTTTGGTATGTACCTCACAAAACATCTACAACAACTGGAAAGGCCGCAGAAATACCACACAAAGAGGATTACTGGCCCAAAACAGATGCCCTATGCAGACCGTCTCAAAAACTCCAGCTTTACTCCATCGCATATCGCCTACTCAGAGGCGATCTCTGTCTAACATACAAAGCTATGTCAAACCCAGAGCTGTTGGACATGCTCCACTTAAAGAAATCCCAATCCCTCTGAGCTACACACTCTAGGGACCTAAACTTTGTCACCACATTAAACAGAACATGCTGAAGAGATAGATTCCTGTCCCAGAGACTTCCCATACTCTGGAACAAACTACCTATCTATATCAAACAAAGCTCCTCATTAGCACTCTTCAAGAAAAATCTTGACGATTGGATGGGAAATAGGAAATTCACCCCAGGCATCACCTCTGGGGCTCTGCTCAACAGGGGCACAGGGAAATAATTTTCTTGGGTAGCGAAAGCCAGGGTACCTATTTGGCTAGGCTTATATAGGCCCTAGGGCCAATAGTCTAGTACCTACCTATGAACCTATATCTTTGGGGCTGCCTTCTTAATTTTATTTAATTTTCTGTACAGCTGTTGTTATTCTCTTAAGGATCTGCATCCAAAATTCCATTTTCTCCTTATTTCTTGAATTTGCTCTATTTCATCATTGTTCCTTTCAACTTTTTATTACAGCTTTCTACTTGTATTATGTATATGAGCCTTAATGGTCTAGCTCTAAAATATCCCTTCAAATCAAGTAATCCTAAACCACCTTGTTCTATTGCAAGGAACAACTTATCCCACTTGACCCTTGCCCTATTCCCCTCCCAGATAAATTCCTTTAATTCTTTATTAATTATTGTACACAACATTTCCCCTGGTTGATAAAAATATGCTTGACCTGTATATAAAACTAAAGGGACTGAAAATATATTCATCAACTATATCTTGCTATCCATATACATAAATAAGAGCTTCCAGTTTCTCAGTTTTTGTATTATCTTTTTAGTTTCTTCCCACATTTCCTCAACTGCCATTACAGAAACCTTTTTAATCCATACTCCTAAATACTTTTTTTTATCATGTCCCAATAAATATGGGTATTGCTGACTCTGTTCATTTGTGGCTACAAAATTTACAGCAATAGCCTTTGTTTTATGTTCATTAAATTTGCATCCTGAAAAGACTTGAAACTGTCTCAAAATGTTCTACAACACTGAGATATCCTTTTCTGGTTTCATCAGGTTAGACATAATATTGTCTGCAAATAAAGCCAACTTTTCTTGATTGCCATACCAATTATATCCTTGACTTTCCGAGTCCCTTATTTTCTTTGCCAATGGCTCTAAATATAAAGCAAATAGATATACTCACTCAGGCTTCTCTGTTGTGACTAAACCATACACAAGCAGACCCAGATTAGCCCATACCAAACCAAATACATCACCATAACATTATTGCACTATGTGAGTTCAGACGGGTGAGCAAGCATTACAGCCTTTAGCTTTTTGATGATATAATTGCATATCTAAATCTAGTGCAGTGATCAGCTCCATTCTAGTCACTTCAGAATCAAAGATCAGACAAGGCTACCCTTCTCCCACACTTAGAACACTTTATTCTTCTGACAGTGGGTTGCACCCATGAATTTCAGACCCAGAGGCTTTTGAAATCATAATTAGTAGTCTGTGCTGCAATTCTCTTCAAAATTTGATGTGGTACGGAATGTCAGAGTGAGAAGCATTACTCACATGGTATCTCTATCAGTAATGTACCCTGGACCTACATTACAAACATATCTTATTTTAAAAGAAACACACATAAATTACGTGTTGTTTTTTGCAGTTCTAATCCACCTCAGATTCATGGCCCTTAGACCATTTTATAGATGTGGATGGACATGACTCTTCCAATTACTCTGAATGAAACATTGTGGAATTACCTTCCTTTAAAAGTCTACTGACTAGACCAGAATACAAAAACAGCATGCTTGGTGAACAAAACATTTATTTACAACATCACATATTAAAAGAAAAAAAAAACATAACAAAACATTCAAACAGAAACTATGCAACATGAAGTTATAAAATCAAATCTTGACTTACTCCATCAGTGCAGATCCTCACCCATTTTTTTACTTTAGAAGTAGTGTCACTCTTATTACAAACAATAAGTACAGAGCTAAGGCCAAGAGGAAACAAAATCATATGACATTTATAAGAAAATGAACTTTAAAACCATTTATTATCTTTTCCAGCATTTCTCTAACATGTTCAGTAATATGGACAGTCACATGAAAATAATGACATTTAAAGATCTAATTTCAAGTCTAGAGTTAAAAAATAAATTTGAAATAAAAGGACTTCATTTCTGCTAAACTTGTGTTTTTATTTAGTAAAGGGCATATTTACTATGAAGGTTGTGTCAGTAAACTAAAGTCACTTGCCCAGACAACAGATCTGCACATAACTTTCTTGTAAAATACATAAAACCAAGTTAGTACAATCAAATGTGCATTGTCTAAGAAAAAGCAGCTAGAATTGTGTATTTCAGCCTTTGTAACCGAGGGGATGGGGACTACAAGAGGCATTAACAATACAAACTAATAGAATTAATCAGAGTAAGGGGTTGATGACAGTTTTCCTAACATAAAGTGTGCTTCCTTTCTGTCTGTGAAATACCATAGCACTGCAAATATTTGTTAAAAAATATCAGAAGAGTCAGCCTGGACTACCATTTTACACAAAGGCCCACTCTACTCTGCTCTAGAAATCATTACAGAATGGGCGAACTGTATATCAGTAACACTTGCTGAAAAACGAATCTGCTTCTTTATGGCAGCATATCAAGCAGCCATGGAGCTCAGACAGAAAAATAACAGCCGCCATTATTCTACTCTCGCTAAGCAGCACAAAAAAAAAAAAAAAAGAAAGAAAAAGAACATTAACATTAAAAATGTGTGTGTGTGTGTGTGTGTGTGTGTGTGTAAATGTATGCGTGCATGTGAGTGAAACTGAGATCGAGCAAGCAAATATTTTACACTCATTAAGTAGCACTTTTGCTGTTTAGCAAGTGTAAAACTATATATAACAGAAAAAAATGTGTATATATATTTCTGTTTCTGTGTGTGTGTTTATGTTTGTATGTGAATGCGTGCTTGTGTGCATGAAAGTGAGTTGTGTGAGGGGGGAGAGAAAAAGAGAGAGAGTAAAGCGTAAGAGTGATCCAACACTAGAAGCAGCAGCATTCAGGAGGTTTACGTACATCTCACCTCTTAGATCCAGTTAACTGAATAAAACCAAAAATAACGGGGAACAGTGGCTCAAAACAGGAGCATATTCCTGCTAAAAAAAATCACAAACTTGCTTCAATAATAGGACCATCTGCGAACTTTGTCAGCCAGAGTCCCTATGTGCTGGCCTGGATGTCAGAGAAGTAGATGCCAAACAGGAGAGGACCCAGGACCAAACCCTGTGGGACTACACTCATGACTGGTCAACAGTCTGACTTGGAGTCAGCTACTTTCACACTGTGGGTTCTATTTATGAGCCAGTTTGCAATCCACTTAATGATATAGGGTTGATGCCTAACTTAGTGAGAAAGCTCAAAAGAATCATTTTCTTAGTTACATCCACTTGCTAACCCAATATTTTCGACAGGGTACTCTGTAATGAATTGTCTGCCAACTCATTACACTCCCAATACCTATGTTCCCAGTCACCTCTTTCTTCCCCACACCTCCAGCATTTGCCATCTACCTGAGGAAAACTTCTCTGGAGTTTGCTTTGGGTATAAAAATACCTATCCAAACACTTTCAAGCAAAAATCCTAAATCTCGTAGACTTTGTTGCATAATTGGGAGCCATACATATGTACTCCCATTATTCCCTTGTAAATTGCTAATCTAATCTCTCTTCCAAATATTCTCTAACCTCCTCTGATTGATTCCTATAGTTATCGTGTATTATTTTACATGCCATACTAATTATCTCCTTTTTCACAGCAGCTTCTTTTCTAGCTTCAACTAAAAAGTTTACCAGAGCAGGTCTTTCACTTAGGAACCCCCTATCTCTTTCCCTTTGCCCATACCCTGAAATAAATTACTGGTAGGGAAGGCAGTCTCTAGCCCAAAGGCCAAATGTCATCTCAGCATCTTCCAATTCTATTATCTTTTCCTCTCTAGTTATTTGTTCCCAGTACCTTGGTTTCTTTGCCACTTTTGTTTTAGTAAATCCCAGCCCCTCTTGCCTATTTTCTGACCCCTAACTGCTTTCATCCCTATTGGCAAAATCTCCTTTCTCCACTCTCATACTAGCTTAGCTCTCAGAATACTTACTGCTACTATACAAATATGTTTTTTTTAATTTCTCCAAATCTTTTGGGTTTCTTATACCATAATGGAAATGGACCCCCATTCCTAATACAACGTATGATTAAAGTTCATGAAATTAATATTCTTTCAGTCTTTGATATCAGCCAGAGGTACTCTTTGCAGCACCTACAATGTGCCTAGTAACAACTCCTTCTGCAATTTGTACAGAGTTACATGTATTGGTAATATATCCAAATATGATTATAGATTCTTTTTTATAAGACCCATTGCTCCTACTACTATTGGAACTGTCTGGGTATCTTTCTTCCACATTGTTCTCATTTCTGCCTGCAAATCCTTATATGTTATGACCTTGCATCTCTCTGTATGCAAGACATTGATCAACACTACTTTTGTCTTCTTTTCCTGAACCACTATATCCGGTTTTCTAGTATCTATCGTTTGAACTGTTGGTAATGGGTGATCCCATGTGATGTAGACTTCATCACTTTCTATGATGCTTTGTGGTTGATGTTTTCAGTCACTTCAATACCATGTTTGTACAATCCCCAGTGCAACAGTCTTGCCACATTATTATGCCTTTCAGTATATAGTCCTTCTGCCATTAGTATGTCACAACTATCAACAAGGTGTGCAATTGTCTCCAATTCTGTTTTACAAAACATACATTTGTCTGTTTCTCCCACATGTTCAATGGACTTTGTAAACCAACGTGTACGTAGTCCACTATCTTGTGCCGTCAATATTAACCTTTCATCTCTTGGTTTAAATTCACCTCTCCTTAACCATTCCTGCATCCGTTTCTGATCAACATGAGGTTCTTCCAGATGTTTTCTATACTTGCAACTATATTTAGGCATTTTCCACATTTCTTGCCTTCTCATCTGGTCCTTCACCTTATATTCTTTATTTTATTTACTTATTTTTTTTTGGCACATTCAGTTGCTTCCTGATTTTTATCTACTTCTGGCTTGATTTCCATTCCTGCTTGATACTGATTTGCTTCTGTTAGACTAAGCAGAGAAGTCATCTTAGATTTATTCTTCTCGTGTTTCAAAACTTTCACAACGTTTGGGTCTTGTGAGGTCAGCAGATATGTGTGCAGTCTACCAATTGCAGATCTATACATGTAATCAATTTCAAGGAGGCCTATACCTCCTTCAGAATGGGGAATATATGAGCTTGGTATGCACTGATTTTTATAAATCATTTGGTGAGCATGAAGCATCCTTCTTGTTTTCCTGTTTAATCTATCCAACACGTTTTGGAGCTAGTCAATCATTCCAAAACTGTAAGTTAGGACAGGAAGAGCAAACTGGTTTATAGCTTGAATTTTGTTCCCAGAGGTCAATGCTGTTTTCATTTTCAGGATTAATTTAAGTCTTCTAAAGTATTCATTACTTAGTTTTATTCACATTTGTTCATGGTTTATTGTTGATCTTTCATCAATTCCCAAATATTTATACACTCCTTCTTGCTGAAGTTCTTTTATATCACATTCTTTTCCTAAACTGATATTTTCTTGATGCTGCAGTTTTCCTGCTTTAAAGGTTGATTTTGCACATTTATCAATACCAAATGACACATATCATCTGAAAAAGTTTTGACAACTTGCAGTTGTGCTTTCAGTTCCTCATCTGATGGGCTATACCATTTTAAATTACTGACAAAGAGAAGATGAGGAGTCTTTACACTTTGTTGTTTTCTAAGAGTCAAATTATAGCCATGGCCTAAGCTGTTAAGTAGACAGCTTAATGGGTTAAGGGCAGAATAACAGTGGTGACAGTCACCCTGGAATATCCCCTATTGAATTTTTATCCCTGGAATAATAATGTGTCCCTTATCATGGCTTAATTGCAAAGTGGTGTGCCACTGTTTCATGGTCACTGTAATGTAGTCAATCAGTGTGGGGTATATCTTATAAATTTTTAAACACTCTTTTATCCATGAATGTGGGATACTATCAAATGCTTTTTTATAGTCAGCCCATGCCATACTTAAATTCTTCCCCTTTTTACAGTTCTCCACTATGACTTTATTTAACAACAAATTATCCTTTGTTCCATATGACTTTCTTTTATTGCCCTTTTGTTCTCTTGCCATAATTGAGTTTTCTTCTAAATGACTATAAACTCTGTTAGCATCAATTCCAGTGATGTCATTGGAAGGCAAGTTATTGGTCTATAAGGTAGCTTGCATGTTCACTCTTATGTAGCAGTATTGCTTTTCTTGTTGTTAGCCAGGTTGGTGTCTGTTCGGGGTGTGCATATAAATAGTTCTTACTCATGGTTACATCTTCATGGAACAATGTTAACACTTTTAACCAGAAGTTAGGTGCTGCATCTGGGCCTGGGGTTTTCCATTTAAGAGGCTTTTCTTAACTTTTTTTCAATCTCTCTGGCTGTTACTTCATCCCATTTCATATCCAGTACCTTTAAACTTCTTATTGTTTCTTTTACTACTTCTATTCATTTAGCATCTTTGTTATATGCCACAGGATCTTCATAAATACTTCACCAAAATGTTATCTATTTCTTCTTTTTTTTGGTGGTCTTTCAATTCCTTTTACCTTATTTCCCAATTCTCTATAAAACTTTTTTGAGTCATCAATAAATTGCTTATTTTGTACTCTTCCTTTATATTTATCTGAGTATCTTCTAAGTTTTCCCCCGTATGCTGAGATTTTTAGTTTATTTGCGATAGTGCATGATAGAGCCTGATCTGTTCTAATACTGCGCATTGCTTTTAACACGTCTGTCTTTCTAAGTATTTTTTCTGATCTGTTCCCTCTTCTATACTCTTCTAACAAAGACACTTCTTGTCTTAATTGCTTTATAGTTTTCTCTATTCTATACTTCCATGATGGTATTCGATTTCTCCCCTTCCTTTCCTCACTACCCTGTGTTCTTGTGGTAGAACTTTATCAGTTTTTAATTTAGCTGCACAGTAATATATCCTGTTTACTTCTGTTATATCGCATGGATCTCTATAGACAGTCCTAATTACTGTGTTCATTTGTTTTATCAAACTTCTGACTTTTTCGGTTTTATTGACCTTCTGCACTCTATTTCTTTCACTTGATCGTAATATATCTATCTCTATTAAATCAAGCAACTCTTCTCATAACTCATTTTATTCTAAACTGAGGACACATTTTTTGTTTTTCATTTCCTCATGGGATTCTATAGAAAGTTCTATAGCATCTTCCTGTGGCATATACTCTTCAATTTCATACTGTGCCATCCGTTGCTCTGTCATTTGGGAACTCACTGGCCTATCACTCCTCAACAGTGACTGCATCTGAGTTCCCACAGTTTCCTGTTCATTTCCTTGCTGTCCAACTTCAAGTGAACATTTGTACTGGTTTCTTGTGGAAGGCTCCAAAATATCTTCATATGGCACCTGACCAATTGCTTCCCATTCCACTGCTTTTCCCTTAATTTGGATATTCATTGCTCTATCCTGTTGTGGTGCAATCTGAAATAGATTTTCTACACTGAATTAGTCACTTCACAGGTACTCCATAACCTTAGTTTCTATTTCTTTAACATCTCCATTACTAATCTCCTTTTCCTCTTTGTCTTCTTATTTGTTGTATTGTAAAATTTTCCATGTCTGGATTCCTTTGCCTGTATTGCTCTTCAAATATCTTTAGTGCTGCTCTTTTTGCATTGATTAGTTTTGCTTTCTCCTTTGCATAGATATTACACCATATTAAATCTCTTTTTCTTTCCCATGTCCATATTTCTTCTTCAGAAGTCTCCTAATCTTCCTGTTTCTCCTTACTTTGGGAACTCGTTCCATCATGCTGTGATGTAACCTGTGTTAGACCTTCTGCACCAAGTCCTTCACTTTGTAGGCACTCCATAACTTCAACTTCTATTTTTTTAACTTTTACTTTACTAATTTTCTTTTCTACAGTCTCTCTTTGTGATATTTTTTTATTGTGAAATTTTCCATATTTGGATACCTTTGCCTGTATTTCTCTTTGAATATCCCATGATTGGAGGAACTCCTGGTCAGCCTCAGTAAGAACCTGAGATCCCTCATAAAATCCTCCAAAGCTAGTGATGAAAAAAATCTCCACTGATTCTAAAGACAACCACAAAGCATTATAGAGCTATGTCAAGAATCTCAATGGCAACACTCAGATCTGCTCTGAGTTAGAGCACAATGGCACTAAATATACAGAACCAAATGATATTGCCAACATCCTAGCAGATAGGTTCAGTGCCAACTTTACCCCTCTCTCACCCCCTAAAGGGCCCATTTCTATACTGGAAGAATGCAAAGTTCCTGTAATCATGGCTGCACAGGTAAAAAACACACTCTCCAGAGCCAAGAACACAGCATCCATGGGACCCGACAACATCCCAGGCTGCATTCTACACAAACTACAGAATGAACTGGCACCCCACCTAATCACCATGTTCAATCATAGCCTGACCTCAGGCTTTGTGCACACTGAATGGTGCACAGTGATGGTTATCCCACTTGACAAAGGGCAGCCACCACAGATCGCTGGAACTACCACCCCATTAGCCTAATGAGCCTGGTCTGCAAGGCCATGAAACGTATCATCATGGAACTTATAAACAAAGACATTGGCAATCTCCAAACTCTCTACCCCACCCAGTTTGGGTTTGTAAAAGGCAGATCATGTCTCCTAAACCTGATAGACTTCTTTGAAGCAGTCACCAAAGCCGTAGACGAGGGTAAGGTGGTTCACACAGCCTATCTAGATCTCACCAAGGCTTTTGATACCATCCCCCACTCTGGAATTATAGATAAACTCACTAAACTAGGTATAAATCCCTATGTCACAAGAAGGGTTGCCAACTGGCTCACTGACAAAACCCACACTGTGAAAGTAGCAGACTCCAAATCCAACTTCAGACCAGTGGCAAGTGGAGTACCACAGGGTTCAGCCCTGGATCCTCTCCTGTTTGGTAGCTACTTTTCTGAAGTATAGGCTAACACAGAAGGTTTTTGGCTAATGAAGTTTGCAGATGACTGCAAACTAGGAGCCATAATTGAAACCTCTAATGATGTGGACATCCTACAAAAGGGCCTCACTGAGACAGATGCCTGGTGTCAAAGCCATGGCCTCAAACTCAATGCCAAAAAGTGCATTGTCATCCCCTTTGGTAAAAACTCTGTACCCATGAGCTATCACATAGGTGGTAGTCTACTTAACACCGAAAGTGTGATAAGAGACCTTGGGACACAGGTGGACAGTAGTCTCTCCTTTGATAATCATATCACCACAGTAGTCTGGAAATCCTCCTACGTGGCACACCTCATCACAAAAGGTTTCTCATCCAGGAAAAAAGAAGTCATTGTTCCCCTCTACTCGTCACTCATTAGACCCATTATAGAGTACAACACCCCTTTTGGTATGTACCTCACAAAACATCTACAACAACTGGAAAGGCCGCAGAAATACCACACAAAGAGGATTACTGGCCCAAAACAGATGCCCTATGCAGACCGTCTCAAAAAACTCCAGCTTTACTCCATCGCATATCGCCTACTCAGAGGCGATCTCTGTCTAACATACAAAGCTATGTCAAACCCAGAGCTGTTGGACATGCTCCACTTAAAGAAATCCCAATCCCTCTGAGCTACACACTCTAGGGACCTAAACTTTGTCACCACATTAAACAGAACATGCTGAAGAGATAGATTCCTGTCCCAGAGACTTCCCATACTCTGGAACAAACTACCTATCTATATCAAACAAAGCTCCTCATTAGCACTCTTCAAGAAAAATCTTGACGATTGGATGGGAAATAGGAAATTCACCCCAGGCATCACCTCTGGGGCTCTGCTCAACAGGGGCACAGGGAAATAATTTTCTTGGGTAGCGAAAGCCAGGGTACCTATTTGGCTAGGCTTATATAGGCCCTAGGGCCAATAGTCTAGTACCTACCTATGAACCTATATCTTTGGGGCTGCCTTCTTAATTTTATTTAATTTTCTGTACAGCTGTTGTTATTCTCTTAAGGATCTGCATCCAAAATTCCATTTTCTCCTTATTTCTTGAATTTGCTCTATTTCATCATTGTTCCTTTCAACTTTTTATTACAGCTTTCTACTTGTATTATGTATATGAGCCTTAATGGTCTAGCTCTAAAATATCCCTTCAAATCAAGTAATCCTAAACCACCTTGTTCTATTGCAAGGAACAACTTATCCCACTTGACCCTTGCCCTATTCCCCTCCCAGATAAATTCCTTTAATTCTTTATTAATTATTGTACACAACTTCTCTGGTTGATAAAAATATGCTTGACCTGTATATAAAACTAAAGGGACTGAAAATATATTCATCAACTATATCTTGCTATCCATATACATAAATAAGAGCTTCCAGTTTCTCAGTTTTTGTATTATCTTTTTAGTTTCTTCCCACATTTCCTCAACTGCCATTACAGAAACCTTTTTAATCCATACTCCTAAATACTTTTTTTTATCATGTCCCAATAAATATGGGTATTGCTGACTCTGTTCATTTGTGGCTACAAAATTTACAGCAATAGCCTTTGTTTTATGTTCATTAAATTTGCATCCTGAAAAGACTTGAAACTGTCTCAAAATGTTCTACAACACTGAGATATCCTTTTCTGGTTTCATCAGGTTAGACATAATATTGTCTGCAAATAAAGCCAACTTTTCTTGATTGCCATACCAATTATATCCTTGACTTTCCGAGTCCCTTATTTTCTTTGCCAATGGCTCTAAATATAAAGCAAATAGATATACTCACTCAGGCTTCTCTGTTGTGACTAAACCATACACAAGCAGACCCAGATTAGCCCATACCAAACCAAATACATCACCATAACATTATTGCACTATGTGAGTTCAGACGGGTGAGCAAGCATTACAGCCTTTAGCTTTTTGATGATATCATTGCATATCTAAATCTAGTGCAGTGATCAGCTCCATTCTAGTCACTTCAGAATCAAAGTTCAGACAAGGCTACCCTTCTCCCACACTTAGAACACTTTATTCTTCTGACAGTGGGTTGCACCCATGAATTTCAGACCCAGAGGCTTTTGAAATCATAATTAGTAGTCTGTGCTGCAATTCTCTTCAAAATTTGATGTGGTACGGAATGTCAGAGTGAGAAGCATTACTCACATGGTATCTCTATCAGTAATGTACCCTGGACCTACATTACAAACATATCTTATTTTAAAAGAAACACACAGAAATTACGTGTTGTTTTTTGCAGTTCTAATTCACCTCAGATTCATGGCCCTTAGACCATTTTATAGATGTGGATGGACATGACTCTTCCAATTACTCTGAATGAAACATTGTGGAATTACCTTCCTTTAAAAGTCTACTGACTAGACCAGAATACAAAAACAGCATGCTTGGTGAACAAAACATTTATTTACAACATCACATATTAAAAGAAAAAAAAAACATAACAAAACATTCAAACAGAAACTATGCAACATGAAGTTATAAAATCAAATCTTGACTTACTCCATCAGTGCAGATCCTCACCCATTTTTTTACTTTAGAAGTAGTGTCACTCTTATTACAAACAATAAGTACAGAGCTAAGGCCAAGAGGAAACAAAATCATATGACATTTATAAGAAAATGAACTTTAAAACCATTTATTATCTTTTCCAGCATTTCTCTAACATGTTCAGTAATATGGACAGTCACATGAAAATAATGACATTTAAAGATCTAATTTCAAGTCTAGAGTTAAAAAATAAATTTGAAATAAAAGGACTTCATTTCTGCTAAACTTGTGTTTTTTTATTTAGTAAAGGGGCATATTTACTATGAAGGTTGTGTCAGTAAACTAAAGTCACTTGCCCAGACAACAGATCTGCACATAACTTTCTTGTAAAAATACATAAAACCAAGTTAGTACAATCAAATGTGCATTGTCTAAGAAAAAGCAGCTAGAATTGTGTATTTCAGCCTTTGTAACCGAGGGGATGGGGACTACAAGAGGCATTAACAATACAAACTAATAGAATTAATCAGAGTAAGGGGTTGATGACAGTTTTCCCTAACATAAAGTGTGCTTCCTTTCTGTCTGTGAAATACCATAGCACTGCAAATATTTGTTAAAAAATATCAGAAGAGTCAGCCTGGACTACCATTTTACACAAAGGCCCACTCTACTCTGCTCTAGAAATCATTACAGAATGGGCGAACTGTATATCAGTAACACTTGCTGAAAAACGAATCTGCTGCTTTATGGCAGCATATCAAGCAGCCATGGAGCTCAGACAGAAAAATAACAGCCGCCATTATTCTACTCTCGCTAAGCAGCACAAAAAAAAAAAAAAAAGAAAGAAAAAGAACATTAACATTAAAAATGTGTGTGTGTGTGTGTGTGTGTGTGTGTGTGTGTGTGTGTGTGTGTAAATGTATGCGTGCATGTGAGTGAAACTGAGATCGAGCAAGCAAATATTTTACACTCATTAAGTAGCACTTTTGCTGTTTAGCAAGTGTAAAACTATATATAACAGAAAAAAATGTGTATATATATTTCTGTTTCTGTGTGTGCGTTTATGTTTGTATGTGAATGCGTGCTTGTGTGCATGAAAGCGAGTTGTGTGAGGGGGGAGAGAAAAAGAGAGAGAGTAAAGCGTAAGAGTGATCCAACACTAGAAGCAGCAGCATTCAGGAGGTTTACGTACATCTCACCTCTTAGATCCAGTTAACTGAATAAAACCTAAAATAAAGGGGGAACAAAGACTCAAAACAGGAACATATTCCTGCTAAAAAAAAATCACAAACTTGCTTCAATAATAGGACTTGTGTTAGCATGCATTTTCTAAAGTGCAAGTGTATGTGTGTGTGTGTGTGTGGGGGGGGGTGTCTGTGTACAAGAGGGAGAGACTGTGAGATGATGGACCACTAGTAGCAGATAAGAGGTTGGTGTACCTCTCAACCTTTAAGTTCAAAAAATCTGAATAAAGCCTGAAATAAAGGGGAAGAAAGGCTTAAAAATAGGAACAGATTTTAAATGTTGTACTTAAAAAATTAAAAAGTTAAATAACAAGATTTATGTTAACATGAATTTTCTGAAGGAAATAAATTCTGAAAGTCAAACATATTCTTATTTGAGTTTGATCCCCAATGACTGGCAAGAAACCATTTTAGCAGTAAGAGACCAAAAATTAAAGCAAATATGTAGACATTTTTAAAATGATACATTTTGGATATAAAATGTTTCCTCTAACACCATTTACATATTCTACAGCAACTTTCAAACATTAGGTGGAGGAACTATTTTACATCAAAAGTATATAAAAAATAGTAATAAAAAATATAAATAAGTACGTAAAACAACAATTTTACAGACAGCCCATTCTCTAAGTGCAATAATGTCCTTCAGGATATGTATTAATGTGTAATTAATGCCCTTCTAGGGGTGTAGACACCCTCCACCTGCAGTGTTGGGCCTCATAACACCCCTGGGTGGGCATTAATTACACATTAACACACACCCTGTCAGGCATTATTGCTTGTGCACCATATGCCTGGACTGAAGGTAAATTCCACATTTCTATTATCCTTAAGTTACCACTACAGTGTCTATGGAAAGGCAAAGCACACCACAAGCTTTTCACTTCAACAGTCACACAATATTTATAAGTACTCAGTAAATATGATTTCATTACACAACTTAACTTGTAGTTAATTCATCTTCTGTAAGCACTTCCACTTTTCAATTTTATTATTTTGAAATGCCCTGGAAAAAACAAGAGTTTTGTCATATTTTAGCTATCATTCTGCTTAGCTGTAATTGATGTCTTATGGTACCTGTATAGAGCTAATAAACATAATTCATTTAGTTTTGTGGATCCTCTTTTGTCATGCCCCAATGCAGGCCTGCACTTAGCATGAAGTATCAATGACTCTATTTTAAATATATAAACAAACTCACAAAACACAGAAATATTCCATACAGACACACACACACACACACACACACACACACACACACACACTACATACATATTACTAATCAAAGAATGGCAAAAAAAATAACGACTAATGTATGAAAAAAATAATAAAACTGTATTCAACAATGTATCAAAGTAACAGGTTTCATATTTAATGAGACTTCTATAATATATTTCTATAATATCTTTTTTTGATTAATTATATTTATTTTTATTATGTTAAGCTGTGTTTATTGCATTTTGGAATTTTTTATTGATACGTATGAATGTTTGTGTCTGATATATGTAAAACTGAAGGCTGAAGGTCTCTATAAATGCTATATATGTATGTATAATACATATACACATACATAATCCAGTGTGAATCAGTGAAACAGCTATGTGTCTTCCTGAAGTTTTCATGATGTTTACAGTCACTGTTGTAGTTTTGCTAGTATCTGAGATGCTCTTCCAAACAAAGTATGTGGCTAGTTCTATGTCTGCTGTCAGAGTTCACTGCTGGTCTCCAGTGTCGGAGGCCACTATATGAAGTAGAAGTTTTGCAGTGAAGCATATCTTTACAGTATTGGGCATGTCCCTACCTGCTGAGTTTGTAATCATAGGACTGCATGTACCACTAGCTGTTGGCATTATCATAACAGCACAAGTTTGTCAGATGTATCATCATAAAATAAAATATAACAACATCTCTTGGATATTAACACCTCAGCAACACAAACACCAGCTGTTGGGTATTATAATCACAGCAGCACGTGTCTGGCAGGTGTATCATAGCAAAAGTACAAGTAACACCATCTGTTAGGTATGACTACTACAGCAACACATGTAACACCATCTGTTGGGTGGTACCATTACTACAACACATACAACACCATCTAACTGGTATTGCCATAACATCAGCAGAAGCAAATGTAACACCTTCTGTCAGGTACAACTATCATATTGAAATATAATACCATCTATCTGGCACTACCATCACGTAACACCATGTGTCATGTATTACCACCATAGCAACACATGCACTAACATTTTAGTATATCATCACAGCTAGTATATTTATCACATTTTTCAGATGTATCATCACAACAGAGTGTATACCAGTGTTTTTCAGGTACATCACTGCAGCAGCACATACATTACTGTCTGCTGTGTATGTTATCAGCAAAGCACATGTACAATCTGCTGAAAGTGTTGCGAAAATTGTCAAGCAGCTATGTATTCCTCTGCCACTAGTCTATCATATGACATGGCCTGAGCTGTAGGGAATACTCAAAGAAACAAAGGAAGAGAAAAATAAGGAGATTTGTTTAACCAGTTTGTAATTAGCATTTCTGTCCCTGCAAATGTTAACAGCTATCATTTTGTGAAAAGAAAGGACAGCATGCAGGGGCTTACGCCAGTGTTTAAGACATGAAACATGAGACAACAAAACGAGGCAAAAATGGAAACATATTTATCTGATTTAGATGCACATAAAGTCAACAGTGTATACTGTTAGTCTGCAAACCCAACACTTCTGTGATGCCGCAGGTAACAACGCTGTACCTGTTGGTAGAAACCATCTGCCTTTTGGTTTATATTAAAGTGATATATTTAAACACTATAGCTTGCAGAAAGTGTGATTAATTCCTCCAAAAATGCTTTTTTATTTAAAACCAGCTAACAGCAAGAACAAGCAGCAAGTTACATGCATACATGCCGCTTCATGATTCACTGGACTACTTGAACTTGCTTTATCATCACTGGACCATCAGCTAGCTCATGTACAAATCTTCTTAACAATATGGTTCTTAAGTTCATAGGCTCTCCTCTTAAGCTTACAGCCAAAGGAGAACATCAAGAAGTTCATTCACATCACCCAGTAGTGGTGGGAGACTAATAAGAGCTCCCCACATATTCCCAGTGAAAATTTGTGATCACCCATCCAGTCTGGTTTTCATTTTTTTTTTTATTTTATTGATTTACATTTAATTGACTAGGCTAGTCCCATTAGGTCGATCTCATTTCAGGGTAGATCCAAGGTGATATTCATACTGACCAGGGGAAATTTGGCCAAGACACCATGAAAATTCTCCTACTCTTTTTTTTGTTAAGTGCCATGTGATCTTTTACATCAACCTGAACTACCACCAACTCAGGCAGATTGGACCTCAGCTTAGCATCTCATCCAGAGGATGGCACACTCATGAGGGCAGCACCCCCCAGTGCTGTACTACAGTGTCGAGATTGGAAAATTAACCCAACTACCTGGTGTAAGAATAGAACCCATAGTCTTCTGCACCAACGACAAGTATGCTACCTGTTTAGCTACTGAAACTGCAAAGCACAAAGTTGCTAGGGAAGTATTCTCCTGACAGGTAAGAGCAGCCTATTCCAGAAATGTGGGATATATTGAGTTAGGTATCTGTCACATCATTTGGTGCTGTTGATGTGATAGTGTAGGTTAAGGTCTCTATAACAGGTACTTGCGTTACCACATGTTCTACTTAGCTGAAAGAGTTCAAAGAGTGTTGGATCACTCATATCACAGAAAGCTAAGCAGAGATCACCCCTAAGAAGTCTATATGACAATGACTAGAGGGACAGAGCTGTTACTCTATTTGAGATATGACATCTTTTTGGTGAGGAAAATGTTGAGGTCTCTCAAGTTGATTGAGGTACTGTTAATACATCTAAAATTAAATGCACATGTGTAAGTTTTGACAATAAGGTGCAAGCCTTTAGGTAGTATAAATTAAGTTGTCACTAAATAGCACATTTTAGAAGTTTGTCCATTACATTCTGTATCAGAAAAATGATGCTGTCTCCCCTCTGTCTCTGTGATTATTTAGTAAACTAAACAGCAATGAAAATACCATTAATGCAATCCACGGCTAATGTAATATTGCAGCTCAGTGCTCACTACACTGAAGCAGAGCCTACACTCGAGAAGCTGAAATTAAGTCTGTAAGCCCATGCTAATGCTACAGATGCAGAACATGCATGTGTAACTGGAAAAGCCTTGGATCTTATACTCTTGCTGCCAGGAAGGTTTGTACCAGTCATTGTAACTCTTGCTGTGTTGCTCGCTGCAGACAGAAGGCACGCCAAATGTGCAAGTCTGTGGCAACTGCTCAGTGTATTATGTAGACACAAAGTATCTCAAATGTGTAAGTTTATGGCAAATGCTCAATGCAGACACAAGGCTTGCCAAATATGCAAGTTTGTGGTAATTGCTTGATGTTTGCACAAAGCATTTCAAACGTGCAGGGTTATGGTAATTGCTCTCTGTAAGCACAATGAATGACAAATGGGTGGCTTTATGCAAACTGCTCAATACAGACACAAGATAAGCCAAATCTGCATTATTTACAATAACTGGTTAATGTATGCCCAAGGCATGCCAAATGTAAGGCTTTACATAAACTGCTCAATTTAGACACAAAGTGTGAAAATGAATATTTGGTGTCCTGATAAAGGTATGCCAAATGTAAAGGGTTGTAGCAACTGCTCACCCTAAATGCAATTCATGCCAAATATGCAAGTACTATGTAACTGCTCAATGTAGACACAAGGAAAGTCAAGTGTGCAAAAGAGACACCAAATGTGCGAGCTTATGCAAGCTGCTCAGTTTAGATATAAGACCTATCAAATAACTGCTCAGTTTACTCATTAAAGTATACCATTATGTATGGAGTA